>NC_086284.1:61014415-61168172 GCF_963924245.1 Chroicocephalus ridibundus
GTTTCCCTATTGGTCTAAGACGTCAAAATGCAAATGACTTGTTAAAAAGGCTGCAGATTATAACTTAATTGGATTTCTTGACGCCTTGTGTACGTGCTGAGGGGATGGCTCACACACAGCAATACATATTTTCAACCTCAATAATTCTGTGATTCTTCTGGATGTGAAGGAGTCTACTCTTTACTTTTTTTTTTCTAGTCATTATGGACTTTATAATCAAAATCTTGGCAAAGAATAGATTAAAAAATAGCAACAAGGAAATTTTTATTTAACCTTTTTCTTGTTCTGATTGCAAGGTCAGTGGTGTCTTTAAAATGATAGGCCATTGTAATGTCAAAGCTGTTCACGTCTTAATTCTAGACTTAGAGCCTGCTGCAGGTTTCAGTTCAACTGTGGTGAAATGGAGAGTAATAGTTGATCTTTAAAGTTGGTTGAAGGGTAGCGTTGAGTTAGTGTGTGAGATCCACTGTCATAAGAAGTACACATAACAAAAGCACTGGTTTTACAATGTCATTACATTGCCACACTTTATCAGGCATGAACCCCTTTTATAAGCTGCTATAGCAGTGTTTGTAGAATTACCGTGACTGTTCTTTACTCTAATAATGTACTGTATTACATGGTAAAGTTCAAAATACAATAAATAGTATGAGAAAAATACCCAGAAGGGGTTATATTGTGTATTACCTAAAAATTAAATTTTGGGAAATTATATCAGTTATGATGCTGAAGTTAATTTGTATACTGAAAAGTAAGTATTTCTGGAAACCTGTGAGAAGTTAGTAATTAAGAATAAGCTTAGCTTCATGTTACCGTATTGTTTCTCTTCAAAAAAATGACATGCCCAGCCAGCTGTGTGTGTGTGTGTCCTGTGCACAATGTTTTGTCACTTGGAGGTCGTCTTCTGAAATTCTATCAGGTTGGCAGATCAGGTCATCTAAGGAAGACAGAAAAAAGGCAGTGTAGGTATAGGGAAAAATGCAATTCTATCCTAGAATCGTTGATACTGGCTTAGAAACTTGTTGCTTGCTTTGAGACATAGTTTTATTACCTCAGTGAACTAGATAATTTGATCTTGTCTAAATTTTTTAATCTGCTGGTTTTATATTTTCAAAAACTGGCTTTATTGGAAAGCACTCTTGCTCTTATATGTTATAAATGACTGAAATAACATCATGTCAGGAAGACATCTAACCATTTTTATTAGTTGATACTAGTATTCGTGGTTTTGTTTAATAGCAAACTTGAGGTTGATCAGCACAGTTTGTTCCTTTTTTCATGTTTACTCTGCAAAATAAAACAAATGCTCTTTTTGAAGTGTTTCTGATCGATGAATGTTCAGTCTGAGTAAGTATAATCCATTGAAATGCCTGAAGGAATAATTTGTTTCCTTCTACTAACAATGTAAATTCTATAGTATTGTCTCCCCCTCTGTCTTGCAGTATAAGCTGAGTGTAACTGGATTGGTAGTTGGTACTGAAATTAGGTTGTATGAAAGCAAAGGATAATTTGGACAGAGGGCTATCTAGAAAGTGGAATTTTATGCTGGAGGCTATGTAGCAGAGCTTAGTTCTCAATGTTTGTGGCATTGACTTATATATGCTAGAAAATGCATGTTCTTTTATTATGCTGCTAGTCATTCGAATTCCTGATGAATTAATGTAATTTTTGAAGGGAGGAAGCACAATTAAATTGATAGGCCTTTACGTCTTAAGAAGACATTCAGAAAATATTTTGGTTTGGATTCTATGGTCAAATCTTAGGTTTGTTTTGGGTAGCTACTATTAAACTAGTCCCTTTAAGGCATGCAACGTGAAATTTTCAATTTGTCATGAGACTTAAGATTGCTTTGCAGGAACATCAACTTGTAAATTTACAAGTTGGATACCGATTGTTTCTGAAACTGATGTGTTTACTCTTTCAGGAAGAAAAAAGTATAAGGTGGGCATCAAGATGGGATTATATTTTGGAATCCATGCCTCACACTCATATTCAGTGGTTTAGGTGAGAAGAAAACTTGTCTTCAAGTGTACTGTACTGAAGTGTTTACGTTGCAATTTGAATGATGAATTTTTTTTATTTGTTTTATTTTTTACATTCAGTATTATGAATTCCTTGGTGATTGTCCTCTTTCTGTCTGGAATGGTAGCTATGATTATGTTGAGGACACTGCATAAAGACATTGCAAGATACAATCAGATGGATTCCACTGTAAGTCTAAAATGTACCTCATAAAATTTACTTGGAATATAATTTTTTTAGCTAAACATATTTCTGTAACAGGCTATTTAAGTGGCAATCCACTGTATTAAAACAGGTGTATTTCCTTTACAGGAAGATGCTCAGGAAGAATTTGGCTGGAAACTGGTTCATGGTGATATTTTCAGGCCCCCAAGAAAAGGAATGCTGTTGTCTGTTTTTCTAGGCTCTGGCACACAGATCTTAATAATGACTTTTGTTACCCTGTGTAAGTAATAAAGTGGGGAGGAGTCAGTTGAGTACGGATGATTTTCCACTGCTAATTGCATGCTACTAGTAAAAATAGCAGTTTAGGTTTTTACCGAGGAGTGTCTTAAAAAGTCTTAAGGTTAGAAACAGCTGAGCTGATACAGTAGACACACAACTTTTAGTATACACAGATTTTTAAGGTAACTGATGTACTGGCTTTAAGTCAAACGTATGGTTACTTTCTAAAATTGTGCATCTCTGCTTCATAGTTTTTGCTTGCCTGGGATTTTTGTCACCTGCTAACCGGGGAGCTCTAATGACCTGTGCTGTAGTTTTGTGGGTACTGCTTGGAACTCCAGCTGGTTATGTTGCTGCCAGATTCTACAAATGTGAGTAAAAGTTATTTAAAATGACAAGGCTGAAGTTCATTAAAGTAAATTATCATCACGGAACTGATTTTTATTTTGTAACGCTTTTTGTAGTTTCCCTCAGGGCAAGTTGGAAAAATGCACTTACCTTAACAACAGAAAACACGTATAGAGCACTGATATGGTTACACTGGTTTTGATGTGATCATGCCTGAATTGCTCTTAGTACTATGTATTTATGGAATTGGGACACAAATTCCATTTTACTAGTACTAAACTCATTGCATCAGACAGTTTTGTACTTCTGTTTCTTACAGCTGGCGGGGGGGGGCACGGTGTTAACGTGCATTTAGTTTTAGCCATCGATGTTGCTTGGTGACTTTTTTTCCCCAAAAAAAATCATGAACCTGTGTTCTTGCATGCCTGAGATTTGTCACCTCTTTTTAGTTAGTTCCTAGGCCTTCAGAAGAATGTCACTTATCAGACAGTGGCAGGGGTGCAGGGGGAAGAATTATTAGGTGTTCTGTAGTGTAGAAATTAACCCAGTGGTGTTTGGACACCTGACTGTAGTTAGTTGATACTGTTTTCCTTCATTGATCCCAGCTAGCTATTGTTTCAAGGCCTGCCTACCAACCTCAAATGGTTTGCTGCTGTACCCTCTGGTTTATTTTAAGGTGAAACATGCTGTTCTGCATACAGCTTATTTTAATTACCTTACTCAAGCTAAAAGACTCCTTACGACTGAGTGAGATGGATCTTTTGGACTGTTTTAGTTCTGAACACGCAGGGATAGAGAAGGAGTTTTCTGAACTTCAGCCTGGCAGTAGGCATTGGAGTTCATTCTTCTAAGCATTTTGTAATTTTCGTGTGGGGAAAGAGGGTTTGTATTTTGTAAGGAGTTTTTCCACAATGGTAGTGATGTGGTAGTGAACTGTTCCTTTTCCTAATCTTCAAGCCACTTAGCCTTAAATGGAGGGAGACTTTAGGACAAAGATCATAATTGAGGACAGAATTCTTTATATCATGTTGTACGTTACGTGTTTTGAAGGATATTTTGAAGTGTATTGATGGTAAATCGAATCCTGTATCTTTGGTGGAGATGTAGCTAATAATAATTACATTTCATATTATACTTATTGGGAATCATTTAGTTGATACCTGAATATTGTGTTTAACTACTAAGACAGCGAGTGACAGATCCAGAGATGATATTGTTATAACACGAGGTGGTCCATACCCTGTATAGAGCATGTAAACATGAATGTTTCACTTTTTAGTATACAAATAAAGTAATGTGAGACATAAATCAAAATGCAACTGAAATGGATATCCAGTTTTAAGTTGCTTGTTGGTTTTGTGGTGTTTTTTTTCAACATTGCATTTAAAAAGTGAAACCTGAGTTGAAATTAAACGGTTAATCTTAATAACCCGTGCCGTGTTCTTCAAAGATTTTATGAAGAAGTAGAAACTTAATTAAAATCACTCTAACCATAATCACTTCTGACTCTTGAAGTAGCATGTCATTATGGCAGTGCTCCGATGACATTGTCAGCTTCACTGAATTCCAGCAGGACGTTTTCATTTAAAAGTATGCTGACTAGAATTTTTATCAGCATAGTGCAAATTCATAAAGATTTTCTTAATAAAGCTATCTTTGGTCTTTTGGTATCACAACTGCTTAATGCTGTTAAGACTCAAGAGAACATCACTACTTCCCGTAAGCGTGTCAGTCCTGACTTCCTTGTAAGATTCTTAGACAAGAATTATTTCAAGAAAACTGTTAAGCTTGCTTTTCACATTTTTATGTACTTTTTCCTACTGAAACCTGCAGTTAAGTGCTAGAAAGCTTAAATTTTTTAATCACTCCGGGTTTAAACTGTTTTTTAAAGACTTGAAAGCACTGCAAATCTGCTTCCTCCTTTTAGCAGATAAAGTGGTCAGAGACCCAGTTTATTTAGTTGGATACTTTTCTTGACCTTGGTCTGAGGCTTTTCTTTGCTTTGAAGCTCTATGATTAAGCAATGTGATGAGGAAATTCAGTTTTATTACTGAAGATTTAGTTTACTGTTTTAAACTGTCATGATAGCACATTATTTGAGTATTTGCAAGCTAAGTGTAACAGGTAAATGGGCTGGAAAATTAATAGTTGTGAGCTTAATGCATGTTTTGATGACTGTCAAATGTTTTAATACAGCATTTGGAGGTGAGAAATGGAAAACAAATGTCCTGCTGACATCATTCCTTTGTCCCGGGTAAGTTGAGGGTATTGCCATGATTAAAAGAATTAAATTGCTTCTCTAATGTGCATAGCTAACTTTTAAGTTTCAGCTGTACAGGTAAATCTTGTTACATTGTCCCTTTTTTCCAGAAGCTACAAGACTGTCACAGCACTTTGACAAAGATGAATATGTTAATAGCATAGCATCCTTAGATTTTTTTTTTTGTTTAGTAAGCATTTGTTTTATTCTCACCACATGAAAAGGTTGATTAAGAAAGAGCATTATGATAGTAGTAAGTTTTAGACAGGCACACTTTTTCATCGCTTTCTTTTACTCTCTAGGCTGTTTCTCTGACCACACTGTAGTTGGTCTTACATAGTGTCACCTACCGTATAACCACTGTGATGAATTTTTCTACTTAATCACAGCAAGCAGTCTTACCCTGAAGTGTAGTTAAGACAAGCATACATTTGAAATTGCTTAGTTGGAACGTCAGCTCCTGCTGGAGTTCAGTCCCACTAGATTAACAAAGAGTTGCTTGTTTGACCTCTTCATTTTGGTATTTTGTGTGTGTCATTTGGTTTTAACAGAGATTTACACTAAAATCTTAATACAGTGCTATTGTTTTGTTAACATTATTAAATATTAAGGATCATTTCTGTGCTTTAAGTGTGTTATATATTTTTCAGAATTGTATTTGCAGATTTTTTTATCATGAACCTCATTCTCTGGGGAGAAGGCTCTTCAGCAGCTATTCCGTTTGGTACTCTGGTTGCTATTTTGGCACTCTGGTTTTGCATATCTGTACCGCTGACGTTTATTGGTGCCTATTTTGGTTTTAAGAAAAACGTAAGTGTGTTTGAGAAATTGTTTTGTAAGTGTGTGTATACACATATATACACACATATTTATTTTTCACTGTATAGACTGTGACTGAGGTAGCACTGAAGCTAGTTGCATTGTCAGCTCTGGTTCTGTTCGGTTACTTTAGAGCTGCACTAGATATCCAGTCTTGATATTCTAAGACTTTGATATTCAGTTGGTTGTTGGTGGTGATATTTCTGTGCAATGATTAGGATTATCATTGTATTTGAGTGACTACGCCAGAATAAGCAGTGACTTGAGCATTTTTATTTTAATTAGCATGTCTTTCATTACTAAAAATAGTTGATCCAGTCAAGCATAAAGGAAAGCAACTTACGCATTTCTGGTTTTCCCCCATGGTTTTTGTTCCTGTACGCCCTCTACACTGAGAATATTTTCAGTATCGAATTGCAAGAGTTCTTGTGAAGTCTCTTTGCATAAATATTCGGTAAATTCTTATCACTGCTTGGCAGACATTAATTGGCATTTACTCCAAAGCTGATCAGTTTTACTTATTTATATGAGGGCTCTTTGACACTGGTGACCAAACCTTCTTAAATTGGCTCTTCTCTTTTTGCTTAAAAAGTGGTTTACTCTGCCCCACAAACTTGAAGATCTTTAAGCTCATATATTTTTGTGGTTTTTTCTTGTATACAAAGCCAGGGTTCCAGTTCTCTGTAGCTTTCATGGAATACCTTCAGAGAATATTTAAGTATCTTAGAAGGCACTTCTCGAGTTGATTTTAGTTATCCCATTTTTCTTAATCAGAATTCAGTGGTGTGGTTTTTTTTTTTCTGATAGTCGTGTTGAAATTCCAGCAGTGCCCCCTGCGTTGTACAGAGGCAGTTCCTTTAAGAAAGGAGGATTTGATAAACTATAAGGCAACGTGACAGGCGTCATGAATACATTAAAATCAAATCAGAAAGCAAGTACCTAGCAAATATCTATTGATGCTCTTGATGTGATCTTTATGAAGGGGAAAAGATGGCAAAGTATGCATTTATCTGCCTTAACTTTTTTTTTCTCACACCATGCAAATCTATGTATGCATCTTCAGTTAGGATTTAATTACCAGATTGAATCCTCTCAGTTTGTAAGTTTACCCTAATGTGATTCTTGGAGAAAATCCTGAAAAACAACATACAGGGATTTTAAGAAGGGGAAAGCAAGAGTCTGTACCACCGCTACCCCGCTTTCCCCCCACCCCACCTCCCCACCCCCAGCTGAAAAGTGAGAAATCAGCTCAGGCTGATCATAAATAGGTATCATAAAAAGAGAAGTCCAAAATACCTGCTGCTATGTTTTCAATGAGAGCTGTCTTTTAGCTTGTTTGCCTAGCAAACTTTGCTAGGTAGGCTGGTAGTGAAAGCAGATGTAGTAGTAGCTGGGTATGCACATGCTCAAAACAAAAAGTAGACTTTTGCCACCACTCATGTTAAAAAGAAAACCAAAAGGTAGTGCTGTAGTTTGACATTGTATTTATTTAGCAATTTCTTATTTTCGTTTAAAGGCTATTGAACACCCTGTTCGCACAAATCAAATTCCTCGTCAGATTCCTGAGCAATCATTCTATACAAAGCCATTACCTGGCATTATCATGGGAGGGATTCTACCTTTTGGATGTATCTTTATACAGTTGTTTTTTATTCTCAATAGCATTTGGTAAGTTAACCGCGATCTATTTGAATTTTCTCTGTCATAAAAGGTGGTAATTTTGTTGTGAAAGGTTTTTCTTCGAGATCATTTGACTGATTTTTGGGTAATAAACATTTAAATGTTAACATCTTTTTACCATTTTGAGATTTAGAAAACACATGGTGCCTGTTTTGCTTGTTGAGGTGTGTAGAGAAGCAGCTGTGATACACTTAGCAAGTTAGAGCTGACCTACAATATTCAAATAGCTTGTTTTCTCATGCTACTCCTCTGACTTCATGTGGAAGTAGCTCTGAAGCTGACATATGGCATATAACTTGAAAATAGTAAGTATATTAAAATTGACTTGAGGGTTTTTTTTTTAGTTGTTGTTGCTAGAAAAGTATTACTAGTCTTGTGAGAAAAAAGAATCAAGAACAAATTTTGTGAAATCTTTATAAAAGCACCAGAGAGTAATTCTTTTCAAAAATAAAGTACCAAAGACTAGTCCAGTGTAAGTGAATTCTGATGAGAGCTCATAGCACACTGGCAAACTAATCTACTGTGAGGGATTTGTCTTCCTTCTGGCACAATTTAGTTATTGGATCTCGTTAAACTGTTTCTGAACCTTGAATAGGTGCCTCTACCCAACGTAGACAGTTACAGCATTTGACACTTGTTATTTTGCAGCTCTGCTCCTTTGATTGAAATGTGAGGTGAAATCAAGTTCTGCTGAAGTCAGTGGAAGAGATCACGCTGACTTCACTGGAACTGTAATTTCACTCGTTATGTCTAGTCAGTTCTTTCCCTAAAATCCCAACCAGCAGCATGCTTTGGGCTTGCTTTCTCACAGTTTTCAGACTGAGCTGCTTTGTAACTGTTCTTCAGTTAGAAAATAAATCAGTCAATTTATACAACTGACAGTACTTCAATAGGAAGGGGAATACTTAAGGTGAAGGTGATACTACTGCATATGAAGAAGTAATATTAGCACAGTGTCCATCTTAATTTTTATCTTTTTTAAACTTCCTTTTATAGGTCTCACCAGATGTATTACATGTTTGGCTTCCTGTTTCTGGTATTCATTATTTTGGTTATTACATGTTCTGAGGCTACAATATTGCTCTGCTACTTCCATCTATGTGCAGAGGTAAGAAATATTCTTCAGTATTCATACTTGATATTGTTTTAAGAATGTTTCCAAAAATTTTAAGGCTTTTGTAATTGAAAATAAGTATTCTAGAATTCAACATAAACACCGCTACTAGATGAGATGTGCTTAAACCGTGTCTTTAAAAAGTGAAGCAGGCTACCTTTGGCAAAACTTGTAGTAAATATTGCTAAGTACTACTAAGTCAGCTATCTCATCTTTAGATTCTAACTGCTTGTTTTCTGAAGGCACCAAACTAATCCGTTAACTTTTGTTGAATCAAAGTGCATTTTGGACATGCCCGAGCTTGAGGAAAAAGATCTCTGTGGCTGGCTTATAGTAGGTCCGGCTTATTTGGGTTTTTAGATTTTTTGCCTATTTGATATTGATCTTTAGGTTTCTTATCTCTAATTGTGAATGGTGTAGTTAAAGCACTATTTATTATATATAGCTGTTTTTCCTGTAGATAAATACTATAAAAAGTCACTTTTGGATAAAGTGGTAATAGAAAAAGTATCTGTGTTCAGTAATAGGGTCAGTGCGTTAGAGGTGCATGGAATAATACTCATACGTATTTTTCTTTCTCACCACTTCTAGGACTATCACTGGCAGTGGCGTTCATTTCTCACTAGTGGCTTCACTGCAGTTTATTTCCTAATATATGCAATACATTATTTTTTTTCTAAACTGCAAATCACAGGAACAGCTAGCACTATTTTATATTTTGGTTATACCATGATAATGGTTTTGATCTTCTTCCTTTTCACAGGTAAGTATATTGAACCTTAATTTTAAATTTAAATGAGGCTACCTTTAGCTTTGCATAGTAGAATCCTTGGCAAAACTTACCTTGCTACAGGATTACAAATTTTTATGTCTTTGACTATTCCAGATAGTTGCATAATGTTTGCAAGTCTCTGTGATCACAAATTTTAGTGAAACAGATTAAGTGAGGATGAGGCAAAGCTAATGCTAATTAGAGGTGTGGCCTATAACATCAAGTATGACACCTTAAGACATGATAAATACTTCTCCAGATTTCATTCCTATGTTAGTCATGTGACAAACTCAACTTTTAAATTAGTTGTCTTTGGAGAAACGCACTTCAAATCACACAGAATCAAGCATAAAGTTACAGTGTTAATGAAGGAAAAAATTGCAGCTTTAGAATAGGAAGAAGGAAGAGAGAGGAGTAAAAGTTGACAGAGAATACTTTTTTTTTTTTCCTTCATTTGTTCTTTTCCAGAATTTCTTTACCTTCTTTCCCAATTGCACTGAAGTGGCATGGGAAGCAGGCAGAATTTCTTAACCACTTTTTGATGCAGTCTTGTCAGAACCTTGTCATCTTTATTGTGAGCTTTTGGAAAAGGTGCTTCCTTTCAAAGGTGCTGCATTTCAATTTCCTCTTGAATAAGTGAGATGAGGTCAAAAAAATCTTCCTTTTGTCATCTTCAGTATTAAGAAGGAATCTTCAGTCAGAAACACATATCCCTTGTTTAGAGTGGAAGAATGCTGGTGAAAATGCAAGGTCTCCTTTCAAACCCTCGTGCAAGAGGGAAGCAATTGCCAGCTCCTCAAAAATCTTAAAAATACTAAATTCTGTTCCAGCAGAATGTAATCTGTCTTTGTGGACTTTACCCCACAGAGTAATGTTTTTGAAACTATTTCGAACTGATCAATGCTTTAAATAATTTCAAGGTCCATGTTTATGATGAAGTTTAATGATTCCAAAGGCTTTGATACGTATTTACGTATACAGCTGTAGAATCTGTATTTTGAGGCCTCCTGGAACACAAGTGGCTTGTCATTGGAGCTTTTAATACAGATCTCCCTATAAGTAGAATTTTCGTTTCCACTTGACATAGGAGAACAAAAAAGATCCAGTGGGAAAAGGAAAGACATTTGAAAATGGTGTTAATTTTAAGTGTAACCAAATATTAGTTTCAAAGATGTTACCACTGCAGCTTAGGAGATACTGAAGCTGTTTCTGCACCACGACTGAATGCAGATGATGATGAACAGGAGCAGGAGCCTGCAAGGAGTTTCTTGGGTCATTGCCTGTTAGAAGGAGGGAATGGCACTTAAGTACATTATATAATCTCTTTGAAAAGTGATCAAGCTGTGTTCCAAAAGTGGTTAGTTTTATCTTTCATCCTTTTTAAGTCAGTGTAACGTGTTTTGTCATTGCTTGAGGATATCTTGTAACTTGCATATCATCTCTACATCTGTTCATATTTTGTGTACTGGTCAGCAAGTCATTCTGAATGTGTAGATCAGAGATTCTGCCTCCCTTTCTCCCTCTGTCTTATTTCTCATCCTGCCTTTCTCTTAACCTCTGATCTGGGTTTACTAATAGTCTCATTGAACTGAAGAATTTAGGAGTGCATGGTTGTTCAACTAGAAATGAATGCGTACTGCTGTTCGCAGATCAATTTTAACTGTGGTGCAAAAAGTAGCATGAAAAAAATAACTAAGCCTTACATAAGTGTAAGGTCAATTAATTTAGTTTCACTAGCTTTTCCAACAGATATTCAGCATGTCTGCCTTTAACAGTAAACAGTTTGGGCCCAAACCAGAATTGAGTTTACCCTGTCTCCTTTGTTCAGTCTGTTTACTTTGGATTGTCCACAGTAATTCTGGAGTGTGCAGGTTCAAGATAAAGGGGATTTACGCTAAATTTTCTATGCTGAGTCTTAGCTTAGCGAAGACTTACATCTTTTGCCCTTATTCTTTCAAGTCAGTCATGTCACATGACATCATCTAGAGGCATTAGGACGTGTCCAGGGCATCTGCCTTTTCCTTTGCTCACACGTTCACTTTCAACTGACCAGTTGGCTCTGCGGCGCCTGCCAGCAAGCCTGGGGAGTCCTTTTCAGGGTGGGTTCACAAGCACGCAAAGAAGAGGCATTTTACTCTCAGACCCCTTCAGGTGCTTTCAGTTAGTCATTTCTATGTAATTGGGACAGTGGAGATGTGAGTTATGCTGTGCAACTTGAACTAAGCTTTCAGAGTTTGCATGCTTTAGGTTTTTTTAAATTCTCAGTTTCTATATTGAAATCAGGGAAGAATACATGTGAAGTTAACCAAATGGTTAGAACTTTAAAACATCGTATGCTTAATGATTTTTTTTTATTTATTTCCCACAAGATTAAGTGCAAATTACCCTTTAATTTGAGGGAGTAGTCCTATTTCTTAAGATTTAAGAGTAATTTTGTCCGTTTAGGTTGATATGCATTCAAAGACAGATATGATCAGTTCTCTGAGATTTACTGAAGTGATTCGAGATAAGGTTTTACAGAAAAAGTTAGAGGCGGGGTAAAGGACAGGCAGTTCTCCAGCTTCTAAACTGAAAAAGCATAGTAGCAATTTAACAAAGACTGCTCTTAAAGGCAACTGACTTCCTGTGTCAGGATGATAAAAAAGCTAAAAAGAGAAAATCATAATTGTTGTATCAAAACTATTCTGCTGCTGCTTACTCATCTGTTAAAAATCGTCAGTATCAGGAAGGGTTTTGACGGTGCCCTGCTGCTATGTCAGTGTAACACATGCTTCAGGCACTTGCATCCATACTGCATTCCAGGTCATTGATCAGACTCAGCAGGCAAAGTACCGGGAGCTACATGACAAATCTTTGATTCACAGCTGGGACCACAGCTACGTATCATAGTAAATGAGTCAGTTAAACATCAGTAGCTTAGCAAGCGTGAAGGGGGAAAAAAAAATACTGTAGTACCATTCATGGTTCCTTCCAAGCTTGTGTAGTGAATGAGTTAGCGCACAACTTCTGTTGTGCCTCTTATCAGATCTAAAATAAAGGTGATTTTTTTTTTTTCCTTTAAAGAGCTTACTTGGCTCTTGCATAAGTTAAGGCTATGATTTCAGAAGAGGTACTCAGGCAAAAATCGGATAATTTTCAGGGCTCTTTTTCTGTCCTAGTTTTTGTGGGAAATGAAGGTTCCTGTAACAGGTGTTCTGAGCTGCAGTTAAATCCATTCTGACTGAGGCTGCATTTTGAAGTAATCCAGTTAGATTAACAAAGCCCAACTATATTAACTCCTTTGCATTCGAAGAAATATTTTTGTTAAAAACTTCTGTTGGAGTTTCACGAACAAGGGATGCAGCTATTTTTCTTCAGCTAAAAGGATTATAAGTTATCAGGGAGAAACAGTCTTTGTCCTTAAATTTCAGTTCAAGTTTGCTTTTATCTTTTGACTCCTTACATGTTTCAGAAGTGTTTGTTTTTAAAGGTATGCAACATCTTTTCCGTAAGAGTACAAGCTGCATAGTAACTACACTGTGGTTTGAAATTTGTATTAACTTGCTTTACACAGAAATAAAGGTAGTGCTCTAAAGACCTTAAAGTGTAACTAAGACATGCAAACTCCTTTTGATGCTGTCATTCTAATTGATTTATTAAATATAATAACAATATTCTGACCAGCTGAGCAGATCAGGTAAAGTGTGTGTGACTAGTCCCTGAAGCAGGGTGAAATGGAGTGATACGAAGGAACTGGACTGTGGAATAATGAAACAACAAAGTACAAATATGTAGGAAGAGAAATAACATAGAAATGTCTTAAAACTAGCGTCTTCTGTGTGATCAGCTCTGTGATTGTGAAAATAATGAGATACTTTAGATAGTAGTTGATGCCTGAAAAAAACAGGTACTGTCTGTAACTTTCCATTACCTGATCTGATGGATGTACTGAAGACTAAAGGTAGGACATACATATATGCAATCTGCTGATTTATGAGCTAAAGGTAGAAATTGATGTCTTCTGGGTCAGTTTTCCTAATGTGTAATTTCTTTTTTTATTTTCTTTTTTCTTTTTTTTTTTTTTTAGGGACAATTGGATTCTTTGCATGCTTTTGGTTTGTAACCAAAATATACAGCGTGGTGAAAGTTGACTGAAGAAACCAATGTAAAGAATTAACACAGAAGAGGTTTAATCTTCATTAATGTTACTTAAAGACCTGGTCTAGTTGATGAACTTGAGCTTTGTCAGAAGTATTGGCTTCCTGTTCTTTGAGAATGATACTGAATATGCAGCTGCCCCAAACACTTTTTCCACTAACACGTTTGTATTGTGACTTAACAGCCTGTTTTCATTCAGATCTTAATAAAGATCAGAGTTACAATATTTATGCATTTGTAAATACAACTATACTTTAAAAGAAATGTTAAATTCTAATGGCAGAATAGAAGTGGCTGTATTGCTCAACTTAATGATACTTCTGATAAAAGTACAGCTGTAAATAGGTTTTTCTAGCTTGGTAGGTGGGATGAATTATTTTTCTTTGAGGGAAATGAGAACTTTTTATTATGCTGACTTTGAAGGATGACTCTTGAGAAGTGTTGCTTTTAGTTTGGATGTGATTTTTATTTTTTACTGGTGTTACATCCACAAATATTCTGATTTCTGTGACTTCATTAGTTTCGGTGTTCTTGGCCTTTTAAACTATGTGCCTCTGAGTCCTTGAATTTATAAATTCATAATCTAATAAATATTGTAAAAATGTCTTAAGTGGCTCATTACATACTATAAGTTCATAAAAATTTGTAAATACAATTATATTGAAGATGGATGCTTAAAGTTTGCATAGAGTATTTTATGGCATTTTCTATGGTTTAGTGTCTATTGACACACCCTTAGATCTGCAAGAATTGTTATTTGTGCTACATGGCTATAACACGGAAATGTGATTGTGGCGCGTGAGAATTAAATTATACACACATTTAGCAAAACCACTCTGCAGCATTAATCCAGTCCTTAACCCAGATACGTTTTCAGAGATGGCCATGGAATTGTCAGTATGTTGAGAAGATCTTACAATGCATGAGTCGGCGTTCTCTGCTGATCTTGCTCTTAAAAGATCTCCATGATGCATATTCTATATGGCAACTATTGCTGATTGTACTTAATGTAGGTTAAAAAAATGAAAGAAAATTACTATTTTTGCCTTATATTAAGAGACTAATGTCGATTTTTGGATGACTAGCATTAAACCTATATTTGCTTTTTTTGAAAATGGAGTATTTTGTTCATATCTTGTTCGGTAATTTTACACTCGTAACAAAATTTGGCTTTTGGCATGTTTTCTCAAGCCTGATAAATTTTGTTTAAAATTAAACTTCATGTACCAATTGCCATTCATAAGGTTGGGGTATTTTTATTCTTACCGGTTTACTTTTCTAAAGGACCTTAACCTAATGATGCTCGAATATTGAACCCAAGAAAAATATCTTTAGTTATGGTAAGTTGTCATTATTAAGCTCCTAAAAGTTGGAATGTTAAAAGGTTTCAGGTGACATTTCCTCAGTTGCTGTGCCCCACAACCCCGCCCAGATGAACCACAGGCCTCTGGTGCTCTGCCTGTCCCCAGCCACAGCTCAGTTGCGATGTTGCAGACAGGTTTGTTCTCGCGCCCCTCCCCACGTGTAGTCACTAGGAAATGCTGATTTCAGATAAATCTTCCATGTTTGACGTTCAAAACAGGAAAAGGGTGAGTGTGGTAAGCATTTGTTCTTCACTAATGCAGTGAATTGCAGTGTGGCTCTTGATTTAAGTTTTAAAAAGTATAAAATTGAATATTCTTAATATCCCTGGGTTTGTGATCACCTACTGTATGTATAGTCACTGCGCAAAATCATCAGTAGTTATTACGCAAATGGGAATGCTTAGTTTGAGAAACACAAATCAGTTGTCTGTTACTGAAATATGAACATAATAGCTGCTCAAGAATTTCAGTGTAGTGATATGAAAACAGCTCTTTTTTTTGTGATGTATTTACAACTGCTGTTTAAAAATCAGATTAATAGAAGTGAGATGTAGCCACAGTGGTATGTATATGGGTTTGAAAGTGATGGGTATATTTCTCTTTTTTTTTTTTTTTCCTACAGGTTAGTTGAGAAGCCATGGCAGCTTCTCAAGTATCCTATTTTTTACCTTTAAAGGCAGTTTGTGCAGTGTGTCATTATCTCGTGGAATGTAAGCCTACTGCATACACAAGTTTTCAAGCAGCCTTGCCTTGTAATAATTGCAGCTGTTTTGGAATTTGAAATAGTTTGGTTTCAGTGTGCAGTACTTGAGACAATCCGGAAAGTTTAATACATCACAGATTTGACAGAAGAGCTATTCTAAAGTTGTCCCTTCCCTTGAAACCCATTATTACGTCAGATAATTTTAAAAGTTTAAGTTGCATTTAAGCTTCTGGTGTGTGTTAGGGCATCCAGATGTTCTACTGTGTACTGTATCTGTTCTTCTGATCTCTTGTGAGGCCTGGGGTTTTGTCTAAGCTGACAAAAATACTGGCCCCTTCCAAAATCCTTCTATACTATGAGACATTTTCTTAAAATGCATTAATCACACAGATACCTGAGAAAATGTAAATTAATAGGAAGGTTAAGAGGTAGGAATAAATTGCTGAGCTGCATGAAGACAAAGCAAATTTAGACAAAATATAATACTTCAGACCAGTGTCAGCTTTTTGGTGGCTGCTAAATAATTTAAAAACTAGTTCTTCAGAGTCTGAAAAAAGTGACCATCGTTGCCAAATTTAGTCTGAAAGTAATCCTCAGTCCAAGTCGGGTTTTGAAAACATGATATGGGAGTTAATGGTTTGATTTGTTTTTCTCTAAGAAAGAAAAAATAAAAAATCAGCTTTACAGCAAGTAAGTATCTCCTGGCAAGCTGCCTGGTCCATCTTTAGCCTGGTAGCTTCACTTCTTAAATTCTGAAATGCTTAGCTGTGTTTGAACAGCCCTAAGAGTTCTTAGATTATTTTTTTTTGCCGTCCTACAGATCACGTGTGCCCTCAGCTGCTTTGCTGGAGTCTTGCAACCGTATCACAAATCTTAGTTGGCTGTGAGGTAGCCATGGACAATGTCTTCATAGGCTTTGTGCCATTTTCAGGTAAAAGGCAGTGAGGGATGTCTGTGGAAGGCTGAGGTCATTAGTGCAGTCTCCTGCTTGCCCCTTACCTTTCTCCCTTTTTGCAGTTTTGCCCTAGGATTGCTTGAGAACAGGTTTCCTTACGTTTTTCCTCTGTCTTGCCCATGAGAGCAAAGAGCAGTGATTACCTTACCTGGCAATCCTTTTGTATTTGAAAACTCAGCTACCCGGAATGTGTGTGTGCTTACAGGTGTGATGCAGATGTTGCACCAAGCGGAAAGGTGTAGGCAGCCTTGTGGAACCTGTAAGTGTATCTCCATGTTTCTGTAATGCCACCGACTGTCCCTTTGCGGCTTGGGACAGTCAGAGTGACGGTATCGCACACAGGTCCATCAGTATTTGTGGATGGAGGAGAAAGCCTGGCCCGTGCGGGGTGGGGAGAAGAGGTAGGCGAGATGTCTGGTTATTGGATACTGAGGTGGAAGGAAGGTTACTGGAGTTTCTGATTACTTGAAAAATGCTTGAAGTGGGTACTTTAGTCCTGTTATGGGTGGTGCCTGTATTTTCTTCAGGAAAAACAACTTTAGAAGAGAAGTGAGGAAGAGAGGGCGGAACAGGATGGAATTCAGGCAGGCGTTTGAGGGGCTCACAGTTATACTGATCTGAACAACCAGTTTGAAGGGACAGGAAACACAAATCAAGTCCTCTTTGAAGCGACGTACAAAGAAAAAATGTGAAATGTTGTGGATGAGAAACATCATTTTACTAATACTGGAAAAGCAAAAATACCAATCTCTAAATGAGGAAAAGTAGGCTGGACAACATCTGTACTTCAGGCAAGGCAGGGGAGGAGTGGGAGACCTTGAAAGAGAATGGTGGGGGTTTGGTGTGTCTGACTTTGGTCAGGGCAGTGTGAAATTGTGGACAAGTATTTCCGCAAAGCTTTGCGGCATTGCTGGGGAGGGGTTGCTGCTGCAGCCAATCCTCACCACATTAGCAGCGCACAATAAATAAAAACCGAGGTTGCTTGGTGAATTATTGTTAATCGGCTGATGGAGATCTTGACTTTTACAGGTAAGGAACAAGTCGCATGAAAGTATGGTAAATCCTTAACAGCTGGTAGAAGGTTTTGTATTTAATAGTTGATAAATATTGTCCATTGTTGTTATGATTTAATGTTACTGCAGTGTTAGATATAGGTTTTTCTGCTCCAGCTGCCCCAAATGTCAAATTGTATGAGCTAGAACTTTGATAAGCTTTAGCTGGTGTGGGATGCACGTGACCGTGACTTCATGCCAGGAAGGTACGTGCTGGCCTCTTTCTGTGCCTTACCGGTTTGGGCAACAGCTTCATTTCTGGGGGCAGCTGCATCTCCTCTTCATAATTTTTCATGAAAGTTACTGCTTCTGAAATTATCTGTTCATCCGGGTTAGTTCTCTCTCAAATCCCTGATTGTTGCCTTGGATTAATTACTAATCATCATTTAGAGAATGATGTATATTCTGCAAAGAGCAGTTTCATCTCCGCGTTTCATCCCTTTTTTCCTTTCAGTTTCTCTTCCTCCAAAAGCTCCTCTCTCTTCTGATAATGCTCCTAACTCTTGCTCTTGGAGCTCATCACAACTAAGTATTTTCTTACGGGAAAGGAGATTACTCATGCAGAGATGTTCTAGCCTTCTCCCAGATATCTGTTTCCTACAACTCACCCCTAATTTAATTTTTCATTCTTAGTATCCCGCTGTTTCTCCGTATGCCAGGCACATAAATAAGTAGATCGCTATTAACTGTCTCCATAAACCTGACTCCTGAAATATTTCTCCTATTACCTTATATATTGACTTTGGGTACATGTGCGTACACAGGTGTATGGCACTTCAGACTAAAGCATAAATCCTCAGGGGCTACCAAGAGGCTTAATTTATCAGTTGATTACTGTATAGCTGCCGCCATGCATTTTCTTTCTTCTTATTTGAAACATCTGGAACTCACTGCTGATGAGATGAGAGTAGTTAACTGCTTGTAAATCAGATACAACCGGGAGATCACAAACGAAACCTGTCGCGTTCGGGTGATGGCGCTTTCCGGCTGCTTCGCAGGGTTCCGGCACTGTCAAAGAAGACGCAGTTTGAATTCTTCCTGCCCTCAGAGGTATTTTAGCATCACCTGCTGGCCACAGCACGTATAAACGTAGAAAGTGCAGGAGCAGAGTTAAGGGTATGATAGGAGGACTTACCAAAGCAGGTTACTTGGCAGGGGTGGGGGGAGGTATCCTTAACATTATATCTTTAAATATGTATGCTAATTTCAAAGCTTCTGGAAGCAGGCAGCCAGAAATCAAAGTGAAGAACAGCTATCATACAAATAATTTATCTGTGAAGATGCTAAACGTTAAAAATGTGTCTCCTGCATCTAGTAGGGGCACGTAGCTAGCAAGGGTCCTTCAAAAATGAACTGTATTTCAAATATACGGGTTCCTCTTCTCACTCGGGTACCCACTCTGATACCTTCAAACAATTTTTCTGGGCTCACGAAAAAAAGGGTGCTGCGGAGGGGGCCCCACGCAGCATCCTGAAATCCTGGCCAGCCTGCGGAGTGAGACGGGCCAAAGGCCGTATCCCGGATTCATACTTTGAATAGTGTTGAGTCTTTATTTTTGAACAGTTCAGCATGGCCCTTGTTTTGCTACTGCTGGTGCGAGATTTACTTTGGCTTGTTTGGTTTTTTTGTTTGTTTGTTTTGGGGGAGTTTTTTTTGTTTTTCATTTTCTTTGATCATATCAAGTCAAGAAGACAGTAGACTTATTTTTAATCTTCTTCTCTATTTTGGGGAAATGGTTAAAGTAGAGAAAAACATTCTTCCTGATATTTTTCTCACCTTTCCCTGACTCTCTTTCGATTTGCCCACAATTACCTATTCAGTTGAGGTATGTAAAATCATAGAATAAACTGACTGGGGTGTGACTGTGTGAGGAAGGAGCAGTGCACATGGTGGCCTCCCAGGAGGGCTGACACATGCACCTACACCATCCAGCCTCTGTTTCTCCTCAGCATGGCGGAAGACCAGCTTCTCATTTGCTGGAGGATGGTGAAGCCAGGTGGGCTGTGTTCTGCTCCCACCTGTTGGGTGCGCCAGGAATGAGTGGCTCTGGGACATACTGAGGAAGTCGGTGGGCTGGCAAGGAAGCCCATTCTCTCCCTTCGTGGCCCAAGGATACAGAAGCAGTAGGATTGTGACACTGCTTCTCCAGCCTTGCTTAGGAGCTACAAAAACGAGCCAACGGAGGTAAGTCCTGGTTTCTGCTTCATTCTGCAGGTTCTCCCAAGGAGTCCCAACCACTCTTCCCCTGGAAACTGCTCGTCTCTGCCCACTGCAGCGAGACAGCCGAGAAGAAATGGATGTTTTGTTCTGTCGCTCATGTCCTGCTGTCTCCAGGCTGTAGTGACAGCACCAGAGAGCTAAATGACACAATTACGCGTGTTCCTCTGCTGCATAATGTTGGATCCGTGCAGCCCCAAGGCAGGTGGAGGGTAAGGCAAAGGGAAGCAGCGGGTGGCCTTAAATCTACTGTTTGTCCCAGAAAGCAGGGTGACCGTAGTAACACCGGACAAAAATTGCAGAGGGAAAGAAAGAAGCTTCCTTCCTTTTTGAGAAGGACAGTATCCAGACCCAGGGGGGCAAAGCCCAGAGAATTGATTAATGCACCAGTAAAATGCTAGTTTATTAAACCCCATTCTTTTCTGTCAGTCTGTTACCAGTTTCAAGTGGGGGTTTTTGCTGGAAGAGACATCTCAGATCCAGAACAGAATTTCTGAAGAGGGCAAGACAGGCAGACAAATTTAGGCAGATTAGGAACGTGACTCTAAATCCCCAGAGATTTTCTTGACCAGTGGATTATTTTAGGGTTAATATGTCTATCTTTCTCTCTTTTTAAACAGCTTTACCGACAGAGGTTTGTGAAGACCTTTGATGCACAGAATGGGACAGAACTTGCAATCTCAGTGTTCTGTTGGACAGGACACCGCCTCCTGTCCCACTCATCCCTGACACTTCAGATTGCTGGTAAAATAACCTGAGCAAGCCATCTGCCCTGTAATTTGATGCAGAAAGACACTTCTGTGTGCTGTAAGAGGAGTCCCAGTGCACAATGTCCAAATGGACAAATTCACATCAGAGCCCCTACAGACAGAGATGGTCAGATGGGCCATCTCTGTGCAGGACTTGGAGTCCTCAGTGAAAATACTGCCTAAGAAAAAAGGGATAAATACGAAACAGAAATGGCATGGAAAGTGTTAAGAGTTCTAGGGCTGCAAGTAGACGACAGCAAAGACTCCCTCTCACACTTTGAATCAATGTTGAATCTCATGGCCTGAGTAAATATGGAGAAAGCTGCAATGCTACTAGTTTGTATATACTGCAGTATATAGCAGAAATCCATCAAAGTCAGGGCCAGACACACCAAAAGGAAGAACAAATAAATACACTCTCGGAAACTTTACAGGAGTCAACAAAAGACCTCTACTGCAGTTAAGCTCCAAAGGAAAATCTGATTTGGCTGGAATGAAAGGGAGAAGGAACTGGGATAATTTCAAAACTTAACATGATGCAAAGCTTAAATTGCATTAAATTAATGCAAAGCTTAAATTGCACTAAAATAATTTTACTGGTGGAAAGGATTTATTTGAATGTTGGGTTTTGGTAAATTTATTGGGAATATCAAGGAATTACGTGTTTCTGGAAAGTTGCGAAGCAGAAGCTGATGTTAAAGTAGTTTGGTATTGCTAATGGGATCAAAAACATAGGACAGTATAAGAAGAAAAGTACAGTCATAACCCAGCTTGGGCAAGACGACTGTGCAGTGCTGACCCTGCACTCACAGGCACCCCTCACGCAGCTCTGTTGCCGCCCTGAGTTACAGATCCTTGAAGACAGTAAGGAGCCCGAGATCATCCCCTCAGTCCCTCCAAGCTCTGCTCTTCTGGGAGGCTGCGATCTGACGATGTTTCAGACTTTCAGGACCTGTTTTGCCTTCTCTCTCTCTCAGCCCCTCCGTGGGGGCAACGGCAGCAAACATCCCACTCCCACAGCGTGGAGAGGGTTTCCCGCACTTTGCTGCTCCCGCGTCGTGGTTTAACCCCAGCCAGCAACTAGGACCACGCAGGCACTCACTCACTGCCCCCCAGCTGGGATGGGGGAGAGAATCAGAATTGTGAAAGTGAGGAAAAATTTGTGGGTTGAGATAAAGACAGTTTAGTAGGTAGAGCAAAAGTTGTGCACGCAAGCAAAGCAAAACAAGGAGTTCATTCACTGCTTCCCAGCGGCAGCAGGTGTTCAGCCATCTCCAGGAAGGCAGGGAAGACAAATGCCATAACCCCAAATTTCCTTCACTTTCGTCCTCCTTCCCCCAGCTTTATATACTGAGCATGATGTCGTATGGTATGGAATAGCCCTTTGGTCAGTTGGGGTCAGCTGTCCTGGCTCTGTCTCCCCCAACTTCCTGTGCCATACTACGGCCACCAAGTGTAGCAGTCTCACTTTCAACTGTTCTGTTAAAAACTGAGCAACTAAAGGCTACTTCTAAATAACCCAGCGCCACGATGGTTAATCAGGCCGGCCATCGTTATCTGGGAGATATAGAGGTGGCTGTCCTAGTAGCTGTCACTCACAGCAGCACCAAGTATAAATCACAGCGTTAAAATAACAAGACAGCAGAGGAAAGCTGGGCCCCAGAAGGATTATCCTGCGTCCCATCCCTCCTGAAAACACCCCATGACCTTCTTCACGAAATGGTAGTCAAAGAAAAGCACTCGGTTGGGTAGCAGTGCGCGTTCCCCTGGTGAAACTCTGGAAAGCAGTCTCTTCTCAAAAATACTCCGGCTAGACATTTTTCTTATACGTTTAGCACACAGCTTTCTCTTGGAAGTTTATTTGAGTATTTCTGAAGATGCTGATCTTTTTTTCGAAGACCCCGTGCTTCCACTATAGATGATAATGGCTTTCTGTGGGGTATGTGGTACACATCTACTGGCCAAAATGATTCGTAATTTTTACTTTCAGTTTAACTTAGGTTTAATTGTCTCGATTTAAGCCTCTTGCGCTAACACTAAGCTGCTTTTGTTTTTACTTTGGATCCAATAATTTTAATGTTTGCTCCATATGGCAGTGGGTTTTCGAGGGGAAAAACAAGGTCTGAGACGGAGTTATTTTGAATGGATTGAAATTAGGAAAGTGAAACTAAAAATATAAATAGGAAACACCCGGCTAATGTGACATATACATAGGGAATTCCTGTGTGATACAAACATATTCAAAAACATGACAAAATTTGTCACGTCTTATGTTCAGCCCTTCTGTATCTACGGCGCATTCTCTGTGCCTCCAGCAGCAGGTGGATAAGCAGCACGGCTACTCCTCTGGGGTGAGTGCCAAAGAATAACACTTATAACATATATTTCAGTGATCCTAAACAATGAGTTACACCTCCTTGTCAAAAGTATTTTTGTCAAGCATAACTGGGCCATGGGCTTATTCTGTGAGTGTGATATACTTCGTTAGCCAAGTTTCCTTCACAGTCAGTTGGATTGTTGGCACAGGGAGGAGTACAGGTCTGACAATCCACTTTTTTAGTCCAGTAGGTATATTGGTAAATATTCTGTCTTTGAGACTATTTAACCATTTGTTAAATTGGTAAAACCAATGCTGCTTTACCTGGAGTCTGAAATCTGGGTCCTCTTCCAGTTGTGGCTGTGTCCTGTGAGGGCAGGCTGGGGGTTTCACTCCCAAAGGTGGTATGTCAGAGACACGTATTCCTCCTAGATCTGCAGGCTGAAATGTTCGTGAGACCACCCTGAACTCACTTCAGTTCAAACATGGAAGGTTAGCCAAGATCTTCTACTTAAACCAGCTGATTTCAACTAAAGACCTTTGGAAGCAATTGTTATGATCCTTTCTCTCAAGTCACCGGCAGTTCAGAAGGTCCTGCAGGTAGCAGCAGGTCATTTCTAACCACAGCTGATGCAAATCCACCTGAAACCAAGTCTTGATGTTGCTTTACTTAAAGCACAAGTCTCTCTTTCCCTGTAAAGAAGATGTGAGATACGGGAGGTGGCTAGCTGGCATGTTTCTGCCTCTGCTAGCATTCCTCTACTTGCATTTAAGTTGTAGGTCTCTCTCCACCGCTGGGCTCTCAGGTGGGCAGTTTTTCAGTCCTTGGCTGATCCAAAACTAGCCCAAATTGTTGGAGAACAAATTCCCTGCCATGTGATAGCCCTTTGGCCATCTCTGTGAAACAACTGATGATTCTGGTCTAGTTGATGGCTGAAAATGTTTACATGTCATTAAAATCATTGTGACAACCACTACTTTTCATGCCACGTCAGTCATAAACCTGAAGGTTAAATGGAAAGTGTCTCTCCACCATACTCCTGGGACATTGGTCACTCTGAGGCTACTGAGATGGGGGGGCTGTGTGTGCCTGTTGGGTGTGACCAACAGGGATGACAAAGTCAGCAGATCCTTCACTTTGGGATCTGGGCCCGGCACTGCGTTTACCTCTGCCTTGTCCACGCGGGGGTCTTCAGCCAGCTCCTGGCTCCATTCTGCTGCGGCACTGAGCAGAGATGAGTCAGTGAGGGGGGCGCCTGGCTTTTTTTACCTCTCCGGCCCAATGATACAAACACAAAAAAAAAACCCCCAAATTCTAATTTACGCAAAGAGAGGAAACAAAGATTTAGTCTTTAAAATCCTAGCCAAGACAGAACATGGCACGCAAAGGACTCCTGTTCATTTGCAGGGGATTGCAGGTTTTCCCAGGGGCCAGAGCCCACTTCACCACCTGCGTGGAGTCTGAGGGGGTTCTGCTGCCAGCGGTCACGGTCTGTGCTTGAGGCCAGGGGTATAACAGCATTATGTCCCGCTATTCATCTGATGAGAAGTCTCTGTGTCTTGCTGGGATGCACAGGTACCCGGGTTACTTGAGGAAAGCAAAATCATCGCACTTGATGTTTCTCACATCAAAAGCATTCAGGAAATCTTATCACCGTTGCCAAATCCTTTTGTTCTCTTTATAAAAATGAGAAAATGACCTCATTGAAGCGCTGTGAGACACTAGCCTTTGGATGTTTAACGGTCTTTTGAAAACTTTTATTTTGAGATACGCTGCTTTCTGACATGACAGAAAGCAGTAGCATCTCAATGTTTCAGAGACTATAAACAGAATAAAACATTCAGAGTATGCACTGTATTTAGAACACATATTCTTACCTTTTGATCTCAACAAATTTACTGGTTGAGACAATCTTACTGGAAATCAGTGAAAGCTCTGTTTTCTGGTTTTCTTTTTCTACTTTTTTTTTTTCCTTTTTGGCATTAAATGATAATGCACTACGTACGGTCTTTTATATAGGGACTTCAGAAACATTTAAAAAATGATGGAAAGTCTGTTAAAGTGGTAGGTAGGTAGGCAAGATTTAACTTCTCTAAGACTTTTTAAGTGTTTCTTTCATTTATTATTATAGTGGAGCATAACTTCTGAAGCTAGCAGCAATCTAATCCTAATTGCTAGTACCACAGGGCTAAGTTATAAAAGACTTTTTAACTAAGGAGAAATACAAGCTAAGTTGTACAAACCTTTAGTTTAGGATTAGATAAAAAAATGGACACTCCTTAAACGTTGCCTCACAGAGAGCTGTGAAGGGAAATTGATTCATCAGATCTCACCAGCTTTATTCTAGATATTTAGGAAGAAATTTCTCCCTGTGAGGGTGGTGAGGCACTGGAACAAGTTGCCCAGGGAAGTTGTGGGTGCCCCATCCCTGGAAGTGTTCAAGGCCAGGCTGGATGGGGCTTTGAGCAGCCTGGTCTAGTGGGAGGGGTCCCTGCCCATGGCAGGGGGGTTGGAACAAATGATCTTTAAGATCCCTTCCAACCCGAACCCTTCTATGATTCTATGATTTTCCCCTCCGGTTTCCCAGTGCCGATTCACTTTGGCCACAAGTGGTCTTTTGGAGCTGCACTGAAAGCCTGCCAAAGGTCTTTCTTTTCTTTCACACCAATTCAGGTGACACTTTTCAGAATCTGAAGGTTTCCCGGTCACCACCACACTACCCTGGGCACGAGCATCATTGCCTACCAGTACAATAGTCTTCCCTACATGCAACTCACGCTTGCTCCTGAAGCGATGCCTCTGTGGATGCCTTGTGCCGACTCCATTTGCTGTGCCCTCCTGCGTGGGGTTTCATAAGCTTCTTACAAACCACAGCATCGTATGTCCAGGGGCTGTACAGAGGTAGGAAGCGGACCTGAAAACTAACAGATACCATCAGCTGACGGATAGTCCGTGGAAGAGAAATCTCCTGCACAGTCACGCTTGCAGAAGGAGTTTAACTTGCTTGATATGGAAGCACCTGAAGCTCCATTCAGAAATATCCAAACTCTTCTGTAAAGTACAACAGGGAGCTGGACTAGCAGCAACAGGATTTAAAAAAAAAAACAAACCGCAAATGTAAAACTGGGATTAGAAGCAATTATTTCAATATGACTTGCAGTATAACTGAAATTTGGTACAAACACATTCCATAGTGGAAAAAAATGGCTTTGCTCTACTTAACCTTTTAGTAAATATCACATAATGTCTATACACAATTTTTTTCTTTTCATGTTGGCACTTCGCTACTGAAATTTTACTTTGCCTACTAGTTCGCTTGAAAACAAGTGTCAACCAGAGTTCAGCTCTCCGGTACACAGAGCGAGCTTTAAAGACAGCAAGCTGTGGCAGGCACACAAACAAACCAACCCGAGGGTCTCTGCCTTTTAAACAAACCCCCTTTCCCTCCCCCTTTCCAGCCAGTAAACAGCTTCTGGCTGCAGATTTGGTCCTCTACAGAAGAGATTTTGAAGATGCCAGCTGACCTGTGCAGCAGCCTGGTAATCCTCAAATCATCTGCTCGCCGTGCTCATGTGGAGATGTCACCGAAAAGGCTTGTTGACAACCTTCTGCTGCAGTAAAGATAAGTCTGTAAAACTCCCACTATCTTACTCAGTTCAACTTTACCGCACGGTTGAATAAAACTTCCCCTTCTGACAAATTCCGAAAGACTGTTAACAGAAGAAAAAATCTATGGAAAAAATACTTCTGGCTTCCAGTTTGCTCTGGGTTAGACTAAATTGACGCTGATCTGTATAACAGCTTGTGAAATCTTTTTAAAAAAAAAAAAATAAATTGAGAAGTCATTATATTGGAAGTCCGAATGTCCTTTCCATGCACGTTCTCATACAATGCATTTTAAACTGTCTATATACCATATTTTATATTAGTATGGAGTTAAAATATTTTAATTAACAACAGATTTATGTCAGTTATTCAGTTTTTACCTTTTCACACAAAGTGAACGTTTTATTCTCAGGTCTTAACAAGAACTCGTATGGCAAAAAAACAGTCATTTAGCGATCAAATACCAACTGTGATATTATCAGCATCTATGAATCCTTCAATCAATTTCAATAAATACTAATCTCAGCTAAACTGTTTTGTTACATATACAGCATGCTCTGATCCCAAACAATGCCTTAATCCACTATGTTAATAATAGTCTATGGATTAAGGGATCTATACTGTATACTGACACAACGTATTGAGTTCAGGTTCTATAGATGAACATTTCTGTGATCCATTTTAATGGCATGCCAACCATCGCGGTATTACGGTGTCAGCAGCCTGCAGATTATCTGCTGGCTTTCAAAGCATCCTGCAGCAAAGCGAGTTTAATGAACCTCCATCAAGGTGAAAACACTATCAAATGTACGAGGAGAGAGGACTCTGAAGTAAAAGCGTAGAGTACATAAATACCAACAAGTGTTCATAATAGTCAGCTATAAGATATACAGAACGTTTCGAGTTTCCAAATCTGTCAAAATAACAGCATTAAGAAAGCATCACACTTTTCTCCCAGCATCCTCGTTTCCCCCCTACAGCTTGACAGTATTTCATGTCGGAAACCCAGAATGATGGATTTTATTAATTTTTTTTTTATAAATTTGCTCCAAATAGCTCCATGTCTGTTATATTCCTGCTTCTGAACTCTAGTATGGCCTGCGTCTGGTTAAATAAAATCACCGGCGCGCTGGCAGCAGAGGCTCTCCAGCACCATGTAAGGTAGGGAATTGTCCCGCCCACCCACCTTCACCGGTATCCACGCTAAATGTTTAAGGTTATTTTTCCCGAGCTTTGCCTGTAGTCAGGGAAAGGACACGTTCCTGCAGAAGGCAGTTCAGGAAGGAGTCGTCATCGCTCGGAGTCCCTCCCCTTGAGTGTGGAAGGTGTCTAGTGGGATGAGCCCCGTCAGGCTGGAGTCAGTGCGCATGTACAGCACCGCATCCCCCGGGAGCAGCATTGGCACCGCTGGCAGGCCCCGCTCCGGGGGACAGGGCTGAGATTGCCCCTCCCCAGCAGCACAGTGCGCACCACGTTAGCAAGCCCAAGGTGACGCACGTAGGGGAGAGCATCTTGAACCATTCCCGTGTGTCGTTCATCATGAAGTGACCGGCTAACATTCAGGAAACAGCCCTGCTTCAGTCCCATGAAAACATCTGCTCAATGTATAGCACCAAACGAACCCTGGGGATGTATGAGGAGTGAAGAAGAAAAACAATACTGAAACCACACCACTTTTTGTGATCGATCACCTGCTCCCTCCTGGAGTACTGGCAAGCACATCTCTCTGCTTCAAACCCTCTTACAAACTCTGTCTCCCAGTTGTCTCCCCTTTTTTTTTCCCCCTTCTAATTTCTCCTAACTAGTGTATAGAGCACATAGGGTGTGTGCTGCTTCCCAGCATGGAAATATTTTGACTTGCCTGAATTCCGGTTGTCCTGGTTTGAGGTACCAAAACCACGACACCAGTGACCCAACACAGACACTTCTCAGTAATCTTCTCCCAGAGCTGCCCAGTATGTAACAGCGTCTGAATTGGATGGCAACAAGTATTCAGTGTAATGTTCTCCTGATGTCTGAAACCACGCCTCCCGTACTTGATATCATTTATTGAGTATTTTCTTTGATTTATGGTTGAACCTGTTCTTGTAGTTTCTATGCCCTTCACCTGGCCCTTCTTTTTTTCCAGATCTTTCTCCCTTTTTTGACTTTCCTGTTCCACCTGTTGGTGATGTTCACCCACAGCTCACTTGGGGAAAGGAAAGGTTTGATTTCAAAGGCAGAGAACTGAACTTGGACAAGGAACCTCTAAGCAGCATCTCTGGCAAGGAGATTGGGACAGGCAAGGGGTCTTTACATTTCCTGAGGAGCTTCCTGGGAAGGATCCACACACATAAAGCTGTGGATTTCCCCTGGTTCAATAGGATGGTGGTATCAGGGGCTCTCTGCCCTCCCCAGGGGGAGAAAGCGGCTGCACAAGCTGTGCTTTTGAGGTGGTTGTGAAAGGGGAGCTGGGGTGCTTCCAGCCCTTCAGCAGAGAGAGCTTTTCTTGACAAAATGATCCTGTCTCGATATACCAGGGCTGTTCAATCCATTTTCACCAAAATCCACTTTCCATCCCGCCTAATGCATAGGCTCTGGATGATGGATTTATGGTGGATTAAAACACTATGCACTGCTGGGTTGTGACCTACACTGCAATTTCGTTAAACATAATGGTGCAACGAACAGACAGTGGAAAATTCATTTTTCACCCATGAAAGCTATTCAGTGTTTGCTGGCTTATCTCTATTCTTATATCAATACCGTTTTGGTGAGGGCTCTTCCTTGGGCTCTCCTCCCCCTACAGGAGGATCCAATTTGGCCCAGCAGCCCAGCAGCTCCCTGGGACCAGCTGCATCCCTGCGCATGGGCACACTGTTGCCTCTGGTGTGGAGCAGTGGGACAGGACAGTTCTCCCAGGAGGTGGGTGCACCCGAGACAGCCAGGAACTCCAGGCAACATCAGGCTGAGCACACGTGGCCCTGGCACCTGCTCCACCAGGGAGCCAGGTGCTACCATGCACCTCACAGCCTCAGCGGCGGTGGAGGATGGGGATCCTGCCTGGCATGGGAACACAGAGTCCATCTCAGCTTTCCAGACTACGGGTAAGAAATACGAGGTCTCAGGCAAGGAGGCTGTCAGTACCATGGGCTCCATTCGGTGGCCTGCCTGTAGATGTCCAGTGCTACCTGAGATGCTCCTGGTGCATCTTGAACAGATGCTGGGGCTCAAGAAGGGTCTGAGACTTCTGACGTATCTGATGCCTGGTGCAGATGTCTCACATGGGACTTAAGGACTTAGATGTCACACCTTGTGTGATGTCCAGCCTGGACCCAAGGAAGTGTTTGCTGTCTCAGGCTGTGTCTACACTAACAGTAGGTCCAAAGCAGTAGTGTGGCTTCAAAGTGAAATCCATCACTACACTTATTGTGCCCTGGGTTGGTTCTCAAAGTATCTGTGAAGTTCAGGATTTGGATACCTTTTGAAGGAAACTAAGCTAGAAGCTGTGCTCCAGTGCCTGCTGGGGATGCCAGGGTCTAGGGTAGGGATGAGCGGCACCATCATGAGGTCTCCTAACACAAATATGCCAACAGGACATTGCTCTTGCACCATCAGGAACTCATGGAGCATCCTGAAAAAGTTCTTGCACTATATATGGGACAAGTGTGCCTCCCTATTAGCCTTTGACTGCTTGTCCTCAGCACTTGGTGACCCCACTACTCCTTCCTCACCCATCCACCTTTCTTCTGGCTCAAAATAATTTCTCTTCCTTTCCTTGCCCTTGCTTAACCACTTATATTTTTTATCACCTTTTCTATTTTCTCCTTAACCCACTGCCTAGGCCAAGTCAACCCCACAACTCTTACAGAAAAGCCAGCAAGGTCCCAACAAGGTCCCTTAGGAGATGTCACTGTGCTGTGAGGTTGAAGGCAGTTTCTTGATGGCTAGATGATCCATGGCAGTGCTGTGGAGGTGCTGGCCTCCTGGCTGCTGCTGAGTATGAGAGGGCCACATAAAACCGAAGATGGTGAAGGCAGTGTTCTTCTTCAAGAGTCAGGACACCAGCTGGATTAGAGCCTGGCAGGTGTGCTCCTGTTGCAGGTGCTCGAAGAGATCTTCAGTGTCCCACCAGCCTCAGGGATGGCCACGTGGCAGTGACTGGAAGGGAGCACATCCTCCAACCCTGCTCTTGCAGGAGACCCAGGGATGGATGGCTGGCACCGGAAGGGGCTGCGCACTGCAAAAGGGGCTTGGTGTGCCCTGCAGAAGGGGCTGGGGGTGCAGGGGTGTGCTCCGTGCTTGCAGGGCTGGTGCCAGCAGGAGCCAGAAGGAGTGAGAGGCCTCTCGTGGCTGGTGTCTGCATGGGCAGGGGCCAAGCAGGAGGCCAGCAAGGGCTTCCTGGGGTGCTGGTGGTGGGGAGCAGAGGTTTAGCACCTTCGTTCTGCAAGCCTGGAAACACAAATGGTTTGCAGGGGAGACCAGACACTGCCCATTGCTAACAGCCAGAGTCTGGATAAAAGACTGACAATGCTCCTTCGATTTCTCTGTGTCGTTAAGCTAGAGCTGGAAAGTACAAGATAAGAATATGTATCTTGAGGGAAAGCCGTGAGCTGTTTGGTGTCACAGGAGGCACAGTAGGAGAGGGGTCCCTCCGGGTACCAAGTGCTCTCACCGAGGGGGAGCCAGGAAGCAGTGGAGGTGCTCAGAGACCCCCACAAACACTCGGCCAGATAGGAGACCGGGCCCAAAGCAGTATGTTCACCACAGAAACACTTCAACACTGCTGGCCAGCAAAAATGAATGTCCCCCTCGGAGAGAGGCACAGAAATCTCAGTGAGATTGGTGCCGGCAGTTATTTCTTTCCCATTTTTGCACAACAAGGTGAGGAGGATATCCCTTTGTGTTCACAATACCAACAGGAAGGCACATCATTCCTTGGCTGTCGCGATGCTCATTTCTCTCTTGAAAATCCAAGTACGTGAGTGTCAAGAGGATACTGATGTGCAACAGCTTCAGGCAGCAACACAGGTCTTTTTTCTACCCTGACTCCACACAGGCTCAAATAAAAGATTATTTATTTTTATCAGGATGGGTCATTAATAGTTCTACAGTATTTCCATTCTACATGGCTTCTTTTACCTTTCTCATGAAAAAATACCTGCTTTAGTTGCTAATAATACTGTTAAGAGATCATTAAAGTATTAGAAAATTAGCGTAGACCAATGACAACCACAAATTCTTCCAGAATATTTGGTTTGCTCTTTCATAGCAACCTTATGCTTTCAACAGCTCAGAAGATACTAGACCACCATTGCAGAAAAGGTATTTGAAATACAACAATTAAAAAAATTGTGTACATGAAATGCACTGTGGTTGCTGTGATGCTTTATTGAAATAAGGGAAGGAAGACTGGTAGGCAGTTATCTTTTATTAGACTATTTTGCCTAGTCTGTTAAAATTGCAAAATTATTTTCAACAGCGCAGTCTCTGAGTCATTTGATCTTCATAACTTGTTTTCTATCTGAGAAGTTGCAGGATTGTGCTCTCAGATGAATTCCCAGTGTAGTTACCACAAGCTCAGCTGAAGCATTTATGCAGAGGAGGTTTTGCAAGGGGACACAAAACCCAGTAGCACTGACAGAGATATCATAATACTGACTACCAGCCCCAGCTGAGCTCAGAGACCCTTTTTTCCACATACTCTTGGTGTACATATGGCCCCAGGGTCTTAGCCCCAAAGACACTGCTGCTATAATACTCACACCCTTATAAGCACCTGGGTGCCTAACTCTGGAGGATGTCAGTGGGAGTTAGGCTCATAAATACCTTCAGGACATCCTGGAAAATGTTACACTGGCTTAATCCAATTCATGGAAAACACAGCATCTTTAAAAGGCTTCCAGTTTTAAAAGCGCAAGACAGATGAACAGCATTTTTCCCAGAATACAGAAGGGAAAAGACGGTAATGAGATTTAATTGACCTCCCTGTGTTGCTATGGTCGTTTACAAGTTGAAGGGGCATATGTCATTTGGAAACGAGCAGGCCGGGCTACCCAAGGCTTTCCAACACTGGTTTATGCAAAACCTATGCTCAGCTACTAGTGCTGACAAAAGGGTGTTTGGACTTCTGACGGAACCTGCAAGCTGCTCTGCACACAGTGGTGACAGCTGATCTGCTGTCACCACACTGTCCTGCCTCCACCTGACGTTGCAGCACTAAATGCCGTTGCTGCAAGGGAGATCCACCTTTTGGGGGGATCTGCCCCTGGCTGTACCCCTGCTCTCATCCTCCCCAAGCTGGCATGGGGAGCCACTGAGAGACAACAGCCAAGAGTGTCCAGCAGCGGCCACGCATCTCTTTTCTTCCCCGCTGCTGGATGGCCTCGTCACAGCAAAGCGGGGAAGGAGAGCATTTTGTGCACCTGGGAGTCTTGGAGTCATAAAGGGAAAAGGCAAGAGAGGTTACAGGAAGGAAATCCCCTGTCCCTACGGAGGTAAGAGAGGGGCAGGAGACCAAGCCCCAGGCTCTCCTTCACCACCTCCTGCCATTTCATCCCTCATGACGAAGAGCTCCCCATGGAGGTAAGATTAGCAGGAGGAGACAGCGAAGGGAGGGAGGTGTTAGTGATGGGAGGGAGAATGAAGAGCCTCTGCCACACACAGTTCAGCAGGCCTACGCTGAAAAGGGTTAACGCTATCACGCTACGGGTGATAGCAGGAAATGTTTCTTTGTTATCAGGTTATGTCAGATTCAAGTGGTATCACCCACAACTAGCACGCAAGATTGCAGAGGGGAGGGGAGTTGAGCACGGGTCACTTTCATGCTTCAGCACAGCTCTTCAAAACAGCATATTTCATTTTGCTAGGAGGGGAAACTCACACTCGCTGACACTGCTTCCCCAGTACAGCGACACTAAGCCAGACCGGAAAATTTCTACATGGCCCTCTGACAAAGAAAATCAAATAGGGCATAGAATCATAGAATCTTCACGGTTGGAAAGGACCTTTGAGATCATCAAGACCAACCAAACACACACCAAAAAAAAAACCCCAAAAAACCCCCCACCCACAAACAAACAACCTACAATCTCTGCCACTAGAGCATGCCCTGAAGTGCCACATCTAGATGTTTCTTAAACACCTCTAGGGATGGTGACTCAACCACCTCCCTGGGCAGGCTGTTCCAGTGCCTGACCACTCTTGCAGTAAAGTAATTCTTCCTAATATCTAATCTAAACCTCCCCTGCCACAACTTCAGACCATTTCCTCTGGTCCTGTCATTATTCACCTGGGAGAAGAGGCCAACACCCACCTCTCTACAACCTCCTTTCAGGTAGTTGTAGAGGGCAATGAGGTCTCCCCTCAGCCTCCTCTTCTCCAAGCTAAACATGCCCAGCTCCCTCAGCCTCTCCTCATATGACTTGGTCTCCAGACCCCTCACCAGCCTGGTAGCTCTCCTCTGGACACGCTCCAGCACTTCTATGTCCCTCTTGTACAGAGGGGCCCAGAACTGAACACAGTACTCGAGGTGAGGCCTCACCAGTGCCAAGTACAGAGGCACGATCACTTCCCTACTCCTGCTGGCCACACTATTCCTGATACTAGCCAGAATGCTGTTGGCCTTCTTGGCCACCTGGGCACACTGCTGGCTCCTGTTAAGCTGGCCGTCCACCAGCACCCCCAGGTCCTTTTCTGCTGGGCAGCTTTCCAGACACTCTTCCCCAAGCCTGTAGCGTCGCTTGGGGTTGTTGTGACCGAAATGCAGGACCCGGCACTTGGCCTTATTAAACCTCATGCAGTTGGCCTTGTCCCATCGATCCAGCCTGTCCAGGTCCCTCTGTAGAGCCTTCCTACCCTCAAGCAGATCAACACTCCCACCTAGTTTGGTGTCATCTGCAAATTTACTGAGGGTGCACTCAATCCCCTCATCCAGGTCACTGATAAAGATACTAAACAAAACTGGCCCCAAAACTGAGCCCTGAGGGACACCACTGGTGACCGGCCACCAAGAGGATTTCACCCCATTAATCACAACTCTCTGGGCACGGCCATCCAGCCAGTTTTTAACCCAGCGAAGAGTACACTTGTCTATGCCATGATTCGCCAGCTTCTCCAGGAGAATGCTGTGGGGGACGGTGTCAAAGGCCTTACCAAAGTCCAGACAGACAACGTCCACAGCCTTCCCCGCATCCAGCAGGTGGGTCACATGGTCATAGAAAGAGATCAGGTTGGTTAAGCAGGACCTCCCTTTCCTAAACCCATGCTGGCCAACCCTGATCCCTTGGCCGCCCTGCACTTGCCGTGAGACCTCACTCAAGATGATCCTCTCCATGATCTTTCCTGGTACCGAGGTCAGGCTGACAGGCCTGTAGTTCCCCGGATCCTCCTTCTGACTCTTCTTGTAGATGGGCGTCACATTAGCCACCCTCCAGTCATCTGGCACCTGCCCTGTTGACCAGGATTGTTGATAAATGATGGAGAGAGGCTTGGTGAGTTCTCCCGCCAGCTCCCTGAGTACTCTTGGGTGAATCCCATCCGGCCCCATAGACTTATGTACGTCTAGGTGCAGAAGCAGATCATTGACTACTTCCTCCTGGATTATGGGTGGGTTGTTCTGCTCTCCATCCTTATCTTCCAGCTCAGGAGGCTGAGCACCCTGGGGGTAGCTGGTCTGACTATTGAAGATGGAGGCAAAGAAGGCATTCAGTATCTCAGCCCTCTCCTCGTCCTTGGTTGCATCTTTCCCCCCCGCATCCAGTAAGGGATGGAGACTCCCCCTGGCTCTCTTTTTGTCGATGTATTTGTAAAAACTTTTTTTGTTGTCCTTAATGTTAGTGGCCAAGTTGAGCTCCAGCTGGGCTTTTGCCTTCCTAATTTTCTCTCTGTATAACCTAACGAGATCTCTGTACTCCTCCTGAGTTGCCTGTCCCTTCTTCCAAAGGTGGTAAACCCTCCTTTCATTCCTAAGTCCCATCAGAAGTTCCTTATTCATCCAGACTGGCCATTTTCCCCGCCCTTTAGACTTGCAACACTTCGGGACGGCCTGCTCCTGGGCCTTTAAGATTTCCTTCTTGAAGAGCGTCCAGCCTTCCTGGACCTCTTTGCCCTTCAGGACTGTCTCCCAAGGGACTCTCTCAACCAGTGTCCTGAACAAGACAAAGTTTGCCCTCCGGAAGTCCAAGGTGGAGGTTTTGCTAACCCCCCTCCTTACATCAGTGCGAATTGAAAACTTGACCATTTCAGGGTCACTAAACCCAAGACAACCTCCGACCACCACATCTCCCACTAGTCCTTCTCTGTTTGTGAGCAGTAGGTCTAGCAAGGCACTTCCCCTGGTAGGTTCCCCTACCAGTTGTGTCAGGAAGTTATCATCTTCCATGCACTCGAGGAACCTCCTAGCCTGCCTGCTCTCTGCTGTGTTATATTTCCAGCAGATACCCGGCAAGTTGAAGTCCCCAACCAGAACAAGGGCTGGCGATTGCGAGACGTCAGCCAGCTGCTTATAGAATACTTCATCTGTCTCCTCATCCTGGCCGGGTGCTCTGTAGCGTACTCCCAGCACAACATCTCCCTTATTTCCCTTCCCCTTCATCCTTACCCAAAAACACTCGACTTTGTCATCACTGGACTCTAGCTCTATACAATCAAAACATTCCCTAATGTACAGAGCCACACCCCCGCCTCTCCTTCCTTGCCTGTCCCTTCTGAAGAGCTTATAGCCTTTCATCGCAGCATTCCAGTCGTGACAGTCATCCCACCATGTTTCCATGATGGCGGCTACATCATAGCTGTCCTGCTGCACAACGGCTTCCAGCTCATCCTGTTTGTTGTCCATGCTACGTGCATTCGTGTAGATGCACTTGAGCTGGGCTACTGATTTCACCCCATCCTTGGCCCTTTGTCCCTAGGCTCATTACTAGGGAAAGGACAAAATTATATGGCAAAACTGAACGACACCAGAAAATAAAAAAGCTTTTCCATGAGGACCTGAGCTTGATTTGCATGGATCAAGCCCGGGCCTTCCGAGGAGCTGGGGCGTTGGTTTGCGGTTTTATTATACTTCTGTTTTTATAAAACTGTTGAAACCGAGTGTCTTGGGGATCTCTCCCTCATGGCCAGACTTCGTCCAAAATGGGCAACATTTTTCAGCAGCTGTGGGAGGATAGGGATGGGAGATGACGGGACAGACCGGTGGCACAATCCAAGTTCCTGTCCTTCAGAAAGGACCTGGCTGGAATATCCACATTGTTGGAGGAGCTTGCTGGGATTATGCTTTGTGGCCACTCCAGCACATTCGAGCAGCACAGCAAGGAAAAATATGTTCTCAGTCTAACTGTGGACTGAAGAAGATGGGCAGAAGCCCTGCCCCATTTTAAGGACCCTTTCCTTTTTTATTCAGTTTCTCTCCAGCCCCCTCCCCTGCTACTTCTTATGTTACCTTTGGTCTTGACTCTTGTCCTGGTTTGAGCGACACAGGACTAATTTCTCTTCTAATGCTTGGGAAAACTGCACTTTCAGAAGACTCCACTGTCTGAATTGGTGAAAATATTTACTTTATAGCCAGCTATGGTATGTGGGATTCAAGGTCTCAGTGTTTTTGAGCTCACCAGGTACAGAGACGAGGAGCAGCGAGACCTGGGCACTTGGCCCAAGCTGGCCAACGGGATTACTTCATACCATGAACATTCAATATAAATTAGAAAGTTTGCTGAGCAGTTCTCTCTCTGTCTTGATGATGGTGGTCCAGAGAACGTCTTGCCCCGGTGCCAGACCCCTGATCCTTTCCCTTCCTCCCAAAGCCATAGTGCTCACACTGTCCGACATTTGCTGTCCCCTGCTGGGAGTGCACAGCTTCCTGCTGACAGCATTGGCTGAGTGTAATCCTTGTGTATTTTATATTGGTATCAGGATCAATATTGGTTCTTTAACATTATTAATGTTAATTTTTTAGTCTTATTCTATTAAATCTGTTTATATTTCCACCCTCATGTTTCCTTGTTTGTCCCTGATTCCTCTTCCCATGTTGGGAGGGGTCATCGGGTGATAGAATAATTGTCTAAACGACAATAAATTGTTGTGGGTTTCTCAAACCATAACAACTCGTTAACCTCCTCTTGAAAGAACGAGCCACTTCCCTTCCTGGCACTTATTTCCACACAGAGATGCACAGAGCAGAAGCATACCCAGCCAGAACCAGCCCCTGAAGCTGGAGACACCTGTGCCAAAACCCTCTGCTGCAGCAGCGGGCCTGGCCCACCGCTAAGGTTGAGCATTTCCCCCAGGTATGTGCCCACTCCGGCAGCCTCACACCAACACATCCCAGCGGAGTAAGTTTTGCCACGCCTCTGTGCCGTACCAATGCGTACACCAGCACCCGGCCGGCTGAAGTTGCGCTACCACAACGGCTGTCCCGGGAAGGGGAACAGGCGACACCGGCGGGGGTGATTTTGGCCGAGGAGCCGCCGACGCCCTCACACGCACCGTCCCGGACGGGTTTCAGGCAGGCTGAGGCAGCCAAGCCCAGGCCCGCTGGCCCGGTGGGGCCTGGCGGAGGAGCGGCGCCCGCCCCGGGGCAGCGGGGGAAGGGAACGGACACCCGGACCGAGGCCTCCCCGCCCGGGGCAACGGACGCCCAACGGCTGTCCCCGGGCACGCGCCCCACCTAACGGCCGGTAACGGCAGCGGGGGACGCGCGCCCGTCCCCTCCGCTGACGCAACGCTCCTCCCCCCGCCCCGCCCGGCTCGGGCACGTGGCGGGCGTGGCGCGGGGCGCGCCTCCTTCCCCCCCCTTCTGACCAATCAGCAGGGCGGGAAGGAGGGGCGCGGCGGCGGGGAACGCGCTAGCCAATGGGCTGCGGCGGTGGGCGGGGCCGAGGCGACGATCATGGCGGCGGCGGCGTGGATCTCCTGGCGGGCTGGGCTGCGCCTGGGGAGGCGGAGACTGTGAGTGACGCCAGTGCCGCGCGGGGGGGGGGGGAGGGGCGGGACCAACAGACCCCCGGCGCCGCCCCTGCCCCCCCCCCTCCGCCCCGCTGGTAACGGCGCTCGGAGGGTCTCACGCTCCCCCGCCCTTCCCCGGGCCGCGGGGGGGTGGTGGGGAGGAGCCCCGCAGGCGGAGCGGCGGAGCTGGGGTGGGCCCGGCGGGAGGGGCTGAGGGGGCCGGGCCGGGCCCGCGCGCCTACGCCGTACGCCAGCGCCGGGGGGAAGCGGCGGCTGCCGGGGTCGGCCGCTGCCGCGCCGGGCAGCAGCCCGGGGAGCCTCGGAAGGGCGAGCACCGGCCTTTCCTCCCCGCCTTCGGGCGGCCCCCGCCCGGTGCCTCCCCGTGAGGGGCGCTGGTGGCGGCCGCGCTCGGGCACGCGAGGAACGTGAAAATAGAAATGAGTTTCTCTCAGTTTACCCCAAAATTGCCCTTGGCCGGTTGCCGGCTTTGGTACAGCTGCTGCACCGGGGGGGATCAGAAGAGTGCAGCCCAGAAGGTCAACTGTGTCCTGGGCTGCATCAAAGGCACCGTGGCCAGCAGGGCGAGGGAGGGGATTCTGCCCCTCTGCGCCGCTCTAGTGAGACCCCACCTGGAGTACTGCGTCCAGCTCTGGAGCCCTCAGCACAGGAAGGACATGGACCTGTTGGAGCGGGTCCAGAGGAGGGCCATGGAGATGATCAGAGGGCTGGAGAACCTCTCCTGTGAGGACGGGCTGAGAGAGCTGGGGTTGTTCAGCCTGGAGAAGAGAAGGCTCCGGGGAGACCTTATAGCGGCCTTCCAGTACCTAAAGGGGGCTTATAAGAAAGATGGGGATAGACTTTTCCTCAGGGCCTGTTACAGTAGGACAAGGGGTAACAGATTTAAACGGAAAGATTTAGGTTAGATATTAAGAAGAAATTCTTTACTGTGAGGGTGTTGAGGCAGTGGAACAGGTTGTGCAGAGAAGTTGTGGATGCCCCATCCCTGGAAGTGTTCAAGGCCAGGCTGGATGGGGCTTTGAGCAGCCTGGTCTAGTGGGAGGTGTCCCTGCCCATGGCAGGGGGTTTGGAACTAGATGATCTTTGAGGTCCGTTCCAACCCAAACTATTCTCTGATTCTGTGACCTGGGTCTTTCCAATACCTGCACTGAACCCCTGACTGAGCAGGCTCCTCATGGCCCCCATGCCCCATCTCCTGCAGGGGGAAATTGGGGCAGGGGGGCAAGGGGTGCTGGATCCACACCGTGGGCCTTCCTTTTTTCAAGGGAATACTGTGTTGCCTCCTCCATTGATAAACCACCCTGGATGGAGCCAAGCAGTGGAGCTAAGCATGGGTCATGATGTGGGCAGAAGTGGGGCCATCAGCAGTCCCATCACCATCCCTTGTCCTGGGCTTGGGGAGGCCCTTGTGAGACCAGAGGGGTGTTGTGTCCCCATACCCCTGCTGTGGGAGGGTTATGTAGGCGACGTGCATGCACTTGTAAAGGGACGAAGATCACCAGGCGCTTTCCCACCGGTGGCCAAATAGTTGTCAGGGCATGGACTTTGGGTGGGGTGCTAGGAAAGGCTCCACTGTACACACTCAATACCCACGCAGGCCAGTTTGCAGGATCAGGCTCTGAGTGACATAGGCTATGTAAGATGAGGGCTCCACCACACCTTTCTTCTGGAGATCTGGGTGGTTTTGATGCCTGGCTTTCCGCCTGCAGGTATGTGCTCGCATATTACCCGTGGGCAGAGAATTACTTCTGCCAGATGGTTGATTGTTGAGTCTGTGCTGAATTAAGGGAGGTTTTCAAGCAAATTTTTTTAGTACTGATATTAAGCAGACAATCAAGTGTTAATTCATTTTAATATTTAAAGCTTTAAATTCTTGCAGTCTCTGCTGAGACCATGATACTGTAAATATTTTATAGTTGGCTGACAAGAGTATGCAGTTGGTAATAACTGTAACATAGTTGTTACTGTGACACGCAATATTGATGCTGGTGTTCTAGGGGAACCTCAGGGACAGCTGGACTGGTTTGTGCTGTGCTAGAGGCAGTGTGAAGAGCTCATAAAATTCACGTCAGTCTTTCTTGCCCATGGTAACACTGTCCTGCATAGCACTCAGGGTCATTTTTCCATCCTACCTCCTTCAGCTTACTTTTACAGCCTGTTTCTGGAGAAAATGCACACATATACATGCCTTCCCCCCACCCCCACCCCCACCTTACCTCCATATTGGTGCAGAATCACAAATGCTATGGTATTTCTGGTCATGAGGAATTTCGAATATTTATACTGTGAGGAGAAGAGGAGTCTATACAGCATGACAGCAATCGGATGATCACATTTATATGTGCATAGCAGCCTTCAGAGCTGGGAGAGAAGGCTGACCGCATGCCTGCGGTGAGGCTGCTCTCTTCCAGCCATGGTCAGATGGGGCTTCCTTGGCTGGTGCTGCCACGGGATGGGATGTGGCTGCCGAACACCGCAGCCCGCTCGCTTGACTCCCAGGAGATGTGACGGCCTCCCTGCAGTGCGAACTGTCTGCCCCTTGTCATGAGTGCTGATGTGGAGCCTGAGAGGCCATCACACAGGTGGAGACTGCAGAATTTGGGGCATCAAAGCGGTCACAGACCACATCCGGTTGGGGCATGAGGAGCCCTTGCTCACCTTGGAACTGGGCAGCCGTGTAGCTGGGTGCAGTGGGGAGGGAAAATACAGGGATGACTTCAGATGTCACTAATGGATGCATGTGTTGGTTGGATTTAATTAGCAGCTCCCAGGTCTTTTGCAGGAGTTGACAGGTCCTGCTGGGGTCCGGACCCTGATGCCTGGGTCCCACAGTGCTTGTTGCCATGCTGTTGGGCTGGGACCCTAATTACAGCAGGTACCTCCGATGCGGTGTGGCTGCCTTTCCAGCTGCTGACATCTTCTCCTCATGAGGATGTTGCTGCCCCTGCAGAGCCGCTGTGCAGTGCTGCCGTGAGAATGTGGATGGAGTATTTGTGTTGTTAGCAAGCAGGCGAAACCTACGGTATCCAGAGCTGGTTTTGCTCACTTGTGACATTCCAGAGCCTTTTGGGCTTTTGCTGCCTGGGAAAAATTTTTGTCTTGTTGGAAAAAGTTCAAAAGAACTCCTTCCAGCTGTTTTTTAATAACAAATACAACTGTTCTTTCTGTTGTTGTTGCTCTTAAGAGCTTCAAATGTTCTTTTAAAGACAATGTTGCAGTAAAGCATCGATGATAAAAACTTTCTTGATGACAGATCTTTATGAAGGGCCCTTTGCTTGATGTTTTTAGTGTGAGAGAAGAGCACAGCACATGTAAGCATGATCACCTGTGTGCCCTCAGCTACCCAAGTGCTTCATGCAAGTATGAGGGATTTTTTTATGTGTATTTCTTTTCCATGGTGTATTCCAGCAGAGGTATACCCACATGCCCACACCAAATCAATCAAAAGCAGCATTGTTAAGCTCACATCTCAGCGGAGTGCTGCAGAGTACAGAATATACCATGTGGGCACATAGAGCCTGTCGTGCCAAAGGTGCAGACACCAGCACGTCTGCTATGAACACAAGAGCTTGAGAAGAGCTGCCGGCAGAGTGCTGCTTCTTGTGGCTCTGTCACCAAAATGGGCACACCAGATTTTCGTGGTGTGGTGAGGCCTGACGAACCTCTGCACAGGAGATAATACAGAATCAGTAATAACCCTGTATCAGATCTTCAGGGACTGCGCCTATGTCGTCTAAAATTTCTAGCATTAGGAGTTTCTTCTCTTGTCTCTGATTGCCATCTTCCCTCCCAGGACTCCACTGCTGCTCCGTAGTGTTTCACGCTCCGAGTTTGTGTCCACTTGGCAAATTAGTGATGATGATGTTTTTCATGGATCGGACACTGGAGGGTGCTAATGCAATGAGAGCTGAAATTGTTCTTGCAAATTAAAGGGCTCCTCTTTGTTAGTTGTGAAATAGTTTCATTCTTTGTTGCAACGTTTAAATGGATAGACACGAATTGTGGTCCTTAGCAGTAGCTTATCCTGCTCGGTGCGTGTAGAGCTATAACCAAGAATATCAATAAAGTGTTAATTCCATGAGGGATTTCTTTCCTGAACCTCTAACAAAAAAAATCACTCATTTTATGTTCTACACATTTTTAAGCGTGTCTTTTGAGATTATGGCCTCAGGGTGAAATTTATTTGAAAGTGTGACTTTCTAGTGATAAAACCACTTTACCTGGCAGAACTGTTGAGCCGTATCTGCAGAATCTGCTTTTCTACAAGGTCACTTTGGTTCACCTAAACCAATGTTGTGTTGCTGGCGAGGTGAGAACCTGATAGTGGGGAGGGAGGGGACACCTTGAGCACTAGTAATCAAGTCCCTGGCGTTGCGATCCTCTCGCTGTGGCTGTACCTGGTGGAGCCTCAGCTTACCTTGCAACCACCATCACCAGGCCACGCGTGAGGGAGTGTGGACGATGGGAGCCTTTCGTCAGCCGCTGCTGCTAGGTCAAGTGAAGCACGTGATGAATCTGAACTTTAGCTCTGGTGTTTCAAATTCACTCAAACGTTGTTGGCAGGTTAAAGTCATGTTGGGAGGCCTTATGCCAAAGGAGGTATTACCTGTCTTAAAGCTGCTTCAGCTTTCTGCTGAACCGGGTCTCCACTCGCCTCTGCCCTTGGCAGAAAGACACGGGGCCGACATAAGCTCCCCGTTGTGCACTCTGGCAACTCCATACTCGGCATTAAGGACTGTGAAACTACTGCCTGAGCCAGTCCTCGTCCTGGCAGCCGTAGAGGTATGATGCTGGCTAATTAATGCTAATGAGAAGCAGGGTGCAAAGCCGAGCGTGTCCAGCTAATCACTGCTGGCACCTCAACTAGTCTGCTTAAAGCTAACACGGTTCTGGACAGTCCTGCCCAGTCCTGTATGTGCCTTTACAGACCTGTTAGCCAAATGAAAGCTGGTATTCATAAAATGTGTGAGCAGAACAGAATTGGGTATGAATATGCTTTCCTTAGAAGTCTTTCTCATTTGGTACAAGCAGCAAATGAGTTACTCCTCTGTCTCATTCCCTTTTGCAAATGAACTGGGCTGTCCCCTCCTGGAAAAACATCATTACTGTGCTGTATTGGTTTGTTCTCTCCCAGGTGTTGCCATTTGCTTACATAGGGCTGGTTTAGTTTTTTTCTTTTAAAAATACACATCATTTTTGTCCAAATTCCCTCTTGAACAGAAGATGCGTATAAGCACAGAGAAAGAGCCCGTGGATAAGGAAACCAGAACCCATTGCTGTCCTGTTCTGGCATCGGGTGAGATCTGCTGCTCACCTCACAAATGGATGTACGGCTAGTTTCACAGCAAAGCTGCTTGGCACTTTGTTGGAAGCAACAGAAACGTAGCCAGCTGAAAGTTTACACCACTTCTGCAAAAAGTTTTAGTAGCTTGCCAGAATTGGGTCATAAGGGGATGTGAAACGAAAAGCTTTTAAAATCATTGTAATAACTAAAGGTACTGAAGACAGTCTGCTTAAGAGGAGACAATTTAGCCTAAGCACAAGAAAAAAGATCTGATTGACCATGTTCATCTTGTTTACCAGCTTTTAAGAGAAGACCGCTTCTTCCATCACACCTCCATGCTTCCGAGCAGGGAGCCAGGTTACACCTCCTGGCGTCATTTCAAGAACCATCATGCTAGGTCTGGTGCCAAAAGGATTTGCAGTTGTGCATTTTATGTAGGCAGTGTCCTAATTTATCCCGGGAGACCTTTCCCTGGGAGAGAGGGTTAACGGACCTTCCACCAAACCTGCATGATCACATTGAGTTTAAATGCCGCCAACTGTGGGATGTCATCTTTGAGGCCCAGCATCACCCCTGGTCCTTGGCCCTGCATGGGGAAGGAGCATGCTTGTTCCCTTGGGGGGTGCTGGGTGCCTTCCAGCATTGAGCCTTCATACACCTGTGCAGCTTTTCTTGCCTACTCATAAAAGCTGGGTGAATGGGCTCTGGGGTTTTCATGCCTTTCTGGGAGATCGGGCTGCTGTACTTGAAGCCTCTTCTCTTACGAGTCATTCTGGCAGGTAAAAGCCCCTTGATGCTAGGAGCTTTGTAGGGTTTCTGCTGATGAACTGGTTGTCTTTTGAATCCCCAGTGTGGTGTTTGCTCCCGTTCTCCACGGGTCAGGTGGGCTCCCAGTGGTGGTCTCTCCTGGATCCCTTTCTCACGCCTCCCTGAGTTCCAAACCCCCTCATCTGGAGAGAGGAAATAAGAGATTCACCCTTCCTTTGTCAGCTGGGCTGCCTATGGAGATATTTCTTCAGCCGCTGCCCTTTTCATGCTTCCCTCTTCTGCCCTGCAAGGCTGTGGAGCACAGTAGGTCTGCAGAACTTCGACTGCAAGTGGGTGTGGAGGTCAGTTGTGTGGTTACCGAGCCCCACGGGTGTTGAACAAGTCTCCTTCGTAATTGTTCCCTTATTTTCTTGTCAGTGCTATATTTACCTCTCAGTCTCCCTGTGCCCTTTAAATCTCCAAGCGTCACTGGCGTAAATAGGATTTGCTGGTCCCCGTGAAACAGGCATCGGGGCGGCTGCCTGCCTTGCCTTCTCCAGCCCTTTGCGGGCCGGGGTTGACTTGTTGTCACGGGCTGAGCAGCCAAACCCGCTTTCTTCTCTGCCATTTTAATTAAAAATGGTTGGCATCAGGGGCTCTGCAGCGATGAAAGGGAAATGATGAAACTTTGAAGAATTTGGGGCATAAAGTTGATCTCTAAATTTTAATGTACTCATTGCACTTAAACAGTTGATACATTTTATTATTGAGCTTTCAGGTGACCTAATTTCCCTTAGTACTGTACATTTAGCTTTATACATCTGCACCTAATTTGTAAAAAAGGACTTAATGAGAAACTTCAAACAGTTTAAATGTCAATTACAAAGAAAGCGAGGTTTTAAAGTTCCAGTAATCTGTCCATATTGGTCATCGAAACATGATCCCAGGTGGACGTTAATTCAAGACAGATGGCATTCCAAAGGCACAATTACAAAGAGCTTATATATTTTCAACACTAACAAGCTGTCACGCTATGTTGTAGCTACACTTCCAATACTGTATAACCACAATTGCTGCTTTATCTGCTGCGGACTCAGTAATAAAGGGGTTTGATTCCCCACTCTTGATATTGTCAGTGGGATTTTTGGGGGTTGAAGTGGAGAGTGGGGTTAGTTGGTGTGAATATCTTTCACTTGCTCAATCTGTTGGGGAGTGGGGGGTTGTTTGTTATGGTTTTTTTTAAGTTGGTGAAATGCTTTTCAAAGAAAGGAGAGAAAATATTGAATATGGGCATAATAAGACTAGCTCATCACAGAATTACTTCTATTTCCTGGCAACGTTAATTAACGTTAGTCTTATCAGCTGCTAGGCAATAGCTATGATGATTTGTTAAAACGCCCAACATCCTGGATGTTTTCAGTTAAAAAGCCATCCGAAAGCCTTTGGAGTAACGCACGTGTTACTTGGAAGACTGAAGTCCAAGGGATTGATAGTGTCTCGACTTGCGGTGGTGTAAATGGGCAGCAGCTCGGCTGCAGCCAGGCAGGAGCGCTGCACCCCGTGCGAAAGGCAGTTTGAATTATTTTTAGGTTTCTGAAAGTCTTCTTAGGCCCTGAGGCAGAAGTGGAGAGGCTGGAGAAAGCAGGGTCAAAGTAGAACTTCCATTAGAGAGAAGCATCAGTGTGTGATCTAGTTGAAGATGTCCCTGCTTATTGCAGGGGTGATGGACTAGATGACCTTTAAAGGTCCCTTCCAACCCAAACTATTGTATGATTCTGTGTGGTAGATGTCAAGGTTTGTTGTCAAGGACGATGTTTGATATCTAGTTAGTAGTTGAGGTGGGCAGTGATCTGCATAACCGAACAATGAAAGATAATTGGGCAAAATTTCCACTGATTTTTTGTTTGTTTCTTGAAACCAGGTCACAATAAAGCAAGACTAACACAGCTATGACTTGACAATGTTTTAATAGGCTTTAAAAATTCTGTGCTGTTAGGAGCAAGATTAATGATGCTCCCTAGGAAGGTTTTTAAGCTCCTATGGACACGTGTATCCTCTAAAGAGATACTGAGAATGAAGAGCTTATATTTCTGCTAATTTATCTACCTTTCACTGGAAAGTGGAGAAGAAAGCAGAAAGGCTAAGATGCTTCATCCTTGGAAAGTGGGAATGAAATGGTGAGGTTATGCTCTTTAATTTTTGTTTTTTGTTAATGAATGTTGTAAATGTGTTCTTTGAAAGCATCTTACCTGGCTTCCTTTTTGGAGGAGATGCAAGTCCTATTTGAAATATACAGGTTGCCAACAAGCGAATTGGACTCCTGAGCCACGCTTGAAACAAAATGCCAATTTTACCTACAGTTTTACTAGGTTTCCTGGTTTATGCAGTGGCATTTGAATGGCCTCTAGTAATTGTTTTTAGCAGAAAAAAAAATTCAAACAAAAATGAAAAACACAACCCAAAGCTCATTAGCACTGTATTTGGCATGCTATGAATCGTTAAATCTTTATATAAATACAGAAGTAATTTGTAACAAACAAAATGCTTTCTTTTCCTGGAAAGACTTTCTTTTGGATTTTTATTCGGACTGATGAGGTACAGTATGTTTTCCAAACATCGGATGTTATTACCAGAATAGGGGAGAAACCAATTCATGTTTTAATTAAATATTATGTATTATTCTTGAGTGTCAGGTATACTTAGTGGTGATAAGTGAATAAAATTAGTTGGAAAACAAAAGACAATAAATAAATGCTTAGATAGGGTTTTTTAACCTAAATCTTTTTCACCTAAATTTGATGCTAGTGTGTGTTGCTCTCAAGTGGTCTCCCCTCGTATTTTCCCAGTGCTTATCGGGGTAACATACTGCAGTCTTTTTGTTTAGGTCAGGCTTCGACTGTGAGAGTTAACTAATTGTTCGAGCCCAAGTGGGAAACTTTCTTGCACCTGGAAAATTAGGAGAGCAAAAGCAAGAGACATGTCCGCATCCTTTCCCTGGTGGTTCTTCACCTGCAAATTTGAACTGCAGCGGTAATAAAAGTTTTGTGGACCTCATTTTATGTGAGATCATTAAGCGACAGGAGAATTCGGGACTAGCTGCCCTTCATAATTCAGGACACTGAAAGGTGCCATTTATAAGCTCAAAGTGCCTGCAGGAAGGCAAAACAGGCTTGTAAAACCCGCACTCCGAACCCTGAAAGGGAACCGGTTTGTACTGCTGCCTGCAGCCTTGGAGTGGCAAAATTGCAAAGGTGGTGGGGACTGGGTTTAAAAAAATGGAAAAACACCTGCCTCTAAACGTTGATGTAATAGCCTGCTTTTTCACACTTCTTGTGTTGATATCTCTTTTGTCCAAAAAAACACCAAAACGTCCCGGTAAATGATCCCAGTAAAATCCTTATCACTTGTAGCGCCCAGCTGTTGGGCTTATCATCTTTCCTGCTACAGCCTGCTCTTTTGCTGAGCTGCTAATTTGGCTATAAAATAGGTTTATCCTGACTTTTTAGTAATATTTTGCAACCTGTAACCTTTGCCCATTATGCGGGCCAGGCGTTTTTTGAGAAGGAGTAGCAGCCTGCACAGCACTTGAAATGAAGAGAGGTCTTCGATAGAGTGGGTGATAAGCCAGCATACCCAGTCTTCATAAAACTGACTGTTACGGCTCTAAACAGGCAATGTAGTCTGCGAAATACAGAATACGCTGCAGCTTTATGGACCCAGAAAGCCTGAAAGGCACTAGAGCGGCAGCCTAAGGAAACGTTGAGTCCAGTGTATATTCTCAGAGGAGGTACTGCTTTCCCTGCGTGCTCCCCTGTTACCCCTCAAATGAGACTTAGAGCAATCTATTTTAAGTTTATGACCAAAAAGCAGCAATTGCTGCCTAGAAATGAGGCATCTGTATCTGTAATCTTAAATGGCTGGGGCTGAACTCTTCTAGTCTGGCCAACGTAAGCCAACTCTTCACGGCCTCATTAACACCCTATGACTGAAGTTCCTTGAATGCCAATTTGCACCATCAGAGCCTAAGTTCTAGTGAAGACAAGAGCTGGTGGCATGTCAGGTCTGCCTGCAGCGCCTTTGCTTTATTAATTCAATACCTGCATCTTTATGCATGTTGGTTTCAGCAGCAACTGGCTATATGGCACAGTACCCAAACTGTTGTCTCTCCATGCGTCAATCACGTAGGAGCCAGGGAAGCGGCTGTGCTTCAGAAGTGTATTGCTATTATTCCATTTTCTGATGCTGCTTTTGTTGCCCAGATTGACGTGCTCGGGGCCCCAGCCAGTGCACTGAGTTTAGTATGACCCCAGGGCCTTTGCAGAGTCGACTGCAGGACTCAAACCTTTATATCCACTATTAAAAGGCAGTTATGTGACTGTTTATGTTAGAGCCAGGTGCTTTGTTGCCTGTGGACATGCTGTAACTTGACAACATTTATTTATTTTTTTTCTTTATGGTCAAAATGTGATAAACATACTTACCTGAGTACCTTACTCTTTACAAATGGTCTGGCTGCCTTCAGCAGACCGCTTGGATTTCTGTGGGAGGATGGGAGTCAGGGTTTTCCAGCTCTCTGTAGGGATGTATTTGTGGTAGCATTTCTGCTGCTCCTGTATTTTCTTTGTGAAGGACATTCAATTTCTAGATGGCGTGTTGTCAGTGTATTTTTAATGACATTTTTTGTGGTACTTTTCATTTAAGTTCTCTAATTTGCAGTGCATTTCTAATTTTTGTGGGTCCATTTATTTAGGCTTTATATATGATTGCATGCTTTGCAGGCTTATTGCATTAAACGTTTGCTTATTTTTTGTTAAATCTGTAGCAATACTAAAGCACCGAAGGGGTTTTGGGTTGGGTCAGTACCAAATAGTGACTTCAGCATACTGGAACTATAAAATCCGTTTTCTTACTAACTGTTTCTTTGAGAGGCTGATAGATGTGAAAACCATTTAACAGTTGGGGTTTTCTTCCTTTCCTGTTAAACTAAGCTACTGAGGAAATCTTCCTACTGCTACACGCTGCAATATGTCAGAAACACCATTATATTATAGTTGCATCATTATCTAAAGGAAAAATTGAGTGTGGGTTTGAAGTCGACAAGTGATGAAAGTAGCCCTGAGGTTGTCAATTAGAAAGCCAAGGCCTGGAACTGATAAGTTAATGGCCAGTTCCCTTCTCAACCCCTCGCTTTGCTGCCTGCTCCCACCTCACCCCACAGCAGCTTTACTGCTCGGAACATAAAGAAAAGGCTCCCATTGGATTGTGTCCCAAAATTTATCATCTCACTGATACAATTCACTTGAATTCTTGGCTGGTTGCAATGTTCTTAGTATGGACAGACAGTTAAACAAGGGGAAATGGGATGCAGCAGATAAAAAATTCAGTCTCCAGATGATGCTTTTTTTGTCCTTTTTTTTGGTTGTTTGCTTGTTTATTTTTTTGTTTAAATGTTGAACCGTTAACACTGTTTCAGACAGTGCAGTACACACGGCAAATTTAGCAGCAGTGCATAATTTAACTTCTACCGTATGTTTGTTTGTAGGTTTTAAAGCCTGAAGTTTAATGGCAGCCAGTTGGAACCCATGTGTTCCTGTTAAAGGCAGAGGGCAACCAACACGTGTGGTTTTTCCTGAAGGAAGATACTGGTTACCAAAGTTTATGATATAATGAAATATTATACATAGTGTTTCTATTTTGCTTGGGCAAAAAGGAACCAATATGTGTTGCCATTTCTCCTAAGGAACACATGGCTTCAGATAAATAGGTAAATTATGGAAAATAACAAAGAAGATTTATTCGGATTTTAATCATTCTTGGTGTGCTGTGTTGTGAGAAGAACAGTAAGCTTATGAAAAGAGCTTTAGAGTAGTATTAGAAGCAGAATAGAACTCCAACAGGAATAGTGCAAAGCAAAACACTTAATTCATCTTCACTTTTTGAAAACTTGTGTGCGTTTTTAGGGCTTGTAAAAGGTTGCAGATGAGCACCCCTTCAGCAGCCTGAGGTTTTCTGCTCATGGCACAGCTGCTTCAGTGACAATGGAAATTCAAGATTTTTTTCACATAGCCGTGTCTCAACCTAGAGCAGACGAGTAATAGTCATGAGTATGAGAAGGCAGTTTTAATTTGTAAGCACATTCAGGTTTTTGACCTTTCTGGTGGTTTCACCATAACCAGCCAACATCTGTTGAATAGTAAAAAAAATCGCAGTTGTTACTTACCTGCCAAAATCAAATTAAATAGCATGGACTCTGAGCATGGGCTGCTGCTCTGGAGTCCCTCTCTCCTCCAGCCAGATTTCAAAACATGAAATAAATCTTATTCTAGCTTAATTCACAGGAAAAGTGACATGACATCGTATTAAACAATTCAGCGTTGGATGGCACTCCCTCTGCCTGATGTGCTAGCTTTGCCCAAGACCCACGTGGCAGAGCTTTTGCAGTGCTTCACTGGAGGTTCAGTGCAGAAGAGGTGGTACATGATTTTCCAAAAGCAGTCGTTCCTTCTGTGCCATACTTTGACTTACTTCTTGAGATAGATGTCTCATAGTACCCATAAATAATGAAAATATGCAGTGATATTGAAAATATACAATGCCATTGAAAGTATACAATGACATTTTTTATGAGAGGTGTTTTTTTTGTTACACATTGTGTCTCTGGTGTTTCTTATTTATTCAGAAATAAGCTCCTGTGGTGGCCTTTTTCAAGAGAGGTTATCTCAAGATGATGTAAGAACACTGTGTCTAATTTAGCTTAATCTGTTCAGGTATCACACCTACAAGAGACCATAATTCTGGGTTTTCCTCCCATGTTGGTCCTTTCCTTGGATTTCCATTTTGTCTTTGCAGGAATCTTCTGCAGTTATTTTTTAAACTTTTCTGAAAGTTAGTGGTGTTGGATCAGCAAAGCTCATATTCCAGGGGGCCAGTCATCTCCTTCTGGGTTTTTCTGCTCTTAACTCTTTCATCTACTTTCATATATCTGTCAGCCCAGCAGAGCTGTTGTACAGGTACACTCACATGCCGTATGGAAGCTGGTCAGACAAATTTTGGTGGTGCCAGTCACTGCTCTGCAAAAGGCAGCCCAACACCAAAATGTCCAACCATCTCTGTCAGTGTGTTGCTGCAGGATGTTGGTCTCTGTCCTTGGGAGGGAGAGGGGTTTCCCTCCTCTTTTGTTTTTGCTGTTGGTTAACTACATTTTCTCACCCATGGAACTCTTTCAGTCTGAGAGTCCCTCTCTTGCCATGTGTGTGTTTACTTTTGTCATGCCTTAAGTATATCCACATCTTTCAGTGTGGATGAAAATTTGACTCGTGTGCTGTCTGCTGACCAGTTGACACTAGTTACTTCCATACTTCCATGAAGCACAGGGGTGCTCAACAGTGCCCATCTTAGGGTGAAGGCTATGGTGCTCTACAGAGATGTTAGCGGTAGAATTGGTCTTTTTCCCCCTTTGCCTACATAAGGAGGAAGAGTGTCATTTTAGGAGGAAAAGTTTCTTTCTTCCCAGCAAGACTGGGTCCACATATCAGCTCTCTAGAAGTTTGGTTGCATTGGATCACTTCTGTCTGAAGATGCAAAACCCTAGTGTCAGAGCTTTTGATGCTATGGAGCTTTCTAGGGCTAAAAATCAAAGAATCTACTTTCCACCCACATACTTTGCCTTTCCTGATAAATACACGTGAGTGTTGTCGAGCCCAAAGCTCCTGCCTTACTTCACCTTCATCTGTACTCAGAGGAATGCTGGAAAGAAATGAAAATTACTTACCAAAAAGTGGCATGGCGTTTCCTATTTTTTTCATTCCAGTATGGAATCTTAGAATACAGAAAAGCTTGTCAGTAATTTGACACATTTGGAATTTATGAAAGCCCCTGTCCTATACAGTAAAAATAAAGGAAAACACACTGCTTGCACAAAGGCGTATTCGGAGCAAGAAAGGTGACTTGCATTTCAAGATTTTGAATTGCTAAACCAAAATTGAAGCCCACTGTTGTCTTTATGCAGTCATAGATTTCCTTTGAGTATGTCTGAAATGATTACAGAGTTCTGTTAAGTCAACTTTAAGGTTGATATCATTATCTAAGACACATGTCATTAGCAGGTTGTCATCCCACAGCAACGCAGCACCGATGTTCCTGAACAAGATAGACCAGAAAATGAATATTCTATCAAAGGGCTGCGTTTTGGGGGGCAGCTATAGAGTATTTTTAGCAGTTTCTTTGACGATTTTTGCCTGGAAAATGATCTACTGATCTTCAAACACAACTGACAAATGGGAGAATCTAAAAAAGAAAAATGAGGACATGGTGGTTTAGATTTGTTATCGTAATGTGTGACTACATAAAATCACACATTCATTATGCAATGCTAATGGCAAAACTAAATGTTTTCAAACCAAATATGAACTTCTGAGGGGAAACCAGCAACAGTTTGGGCCTTTCTGATACTGCAGACTTCAAAGATGTCTGGAGGTCTTGACTTCAGAGACTGAAATATTCACCCGCTCCCTGATTCATCTGTTGCAATCAGGGTCTGCTGCAGGATGTCTTTGCCCCACAACCATGAAGAAAGTTAGTTTAGAAGAGAAAGACATTGAAGATTTTTAACACTTCAGACATTTCCAGTTTCTTCTTCATACCACTTTCAGCCAGTTCTATAATTAATAAAAATATTTATTTTCTGTCATTTTTGTATAAAATATTTGAGATGTAGGTCTCGCTGCTTTCTGCCACTAGTAATGGTAATGCTGGCACCTTCCTCCATTAAAAAAAATAATTCTGGAACTGAATGGTAAGCAAAGAGCTGAACCCTGTGTCAATGAGATGAGTAAAAACTTAAGTGATCAAGAAATAAATAAGAAAAACAGTTCTCAAAATTTATGCTGAGTGTATTTCTTCTTAAAAATCCATCTACTAATTATGCCAAGGCCAAAGCTTACTGTAATCTGCTTAAATCATAAAAAAATAACAAAAAAGAGAGAAACAATGCTTCCAGGTTGTGAGTCAGACTACTGAACTTATGGAAGTCACTGCCTAAACTCTGGAAACCTGAGGTGTTTGAAGTACTAAGTTGGCTTTTGAGATCAGTAGTCTCTTATGCAAGTACCAAGAGAATATTTTCTTCAATATATTCAATTAGCTCAGTTAAATGACTAATTTATTCAAACTCGAACAATTGGGAGTTGAAAGAAGCAGAAAAACTTGTTCTTCTCTACCAATCTGTGAATAAAAGCTAATTATGAGAGGATTAGATTTGCTAATACTACAATATTGAAGGATACTATGACCAAAGACTAGATGGGTGCTAATTCTAGCTAATACCGAGTTATTTTAATAGATCAATTTTCAAATCAAACCACAATTTTCTTTAAAAGTCTAGCCTCTTTAAGACAGTGCTATGCAACTGATAAACCGTCTCACTGCATTTTAAGTTGCATTCAAGTTTCCATCCAAAGACACGTAAATCGTAAGTAAACACAAAGGGATCAGCTAGTAAATAAGAATTGTGCCATACATGATTTTCTAACAAAAGCAGTAAAATTAATCTGAAAAAATGTGTAATGAGGTATAGAGAAGCTTAAATATGTATCAGTGGAGCTACTCTGTCCTTCTGGCTAGCAATAAGAAGTGCCAAATTTAGTGTAAAAGCTATATTTAGTTACAAAGCAACATACTTGAGTGGTTACAAACTGAGAATTAACCTTTCTCCAAGAAAATAACTAAAACATTTAAATGGGAAAACAAGATCCAGATTAATTATTTAACTCAAGGTTTCCCGCTTAGTAGTTTAACTCATTATTTTAAAATAAGTGGCTTGAAAGATTTCATCCTGCTGAAAGTCATCAATAACTGAGGTACCTACAAGTGAAAATTAACGTAAGTGCAAACTTGACATACGGATCCAGAAATTCAGCCAAGAACATGATGTCAGGAATATGGGAGAATAACATTTTCAGGCCTGTCCATAAACATTTGGTATATGAGAAACCCCACAATGAAATTTAATTACCTCTTCTGCCAATAGGATCACGAGAAAAACGTTGCTTCAGGCACAAGCAGAATGAGATATGGAGGACAGGACAGAGAGTGTCTCGGTCATCACGCCTTTGCTTCAAAGACACCGAGTCCTGCTGCTGTTGGTCTTTGGTGTCTCAAACTTTGAGACGGACACCATTATATTTCCTCTCCATCTGCTGGTCGCATTGGAAGCTGTTCCTGTAAATGCTAATTCATCAACTTGCTTTGAAAAAACACCGCTTTCTGTTGCTGACTATTTAAAAGATCAATTTGGCAATGGTTAGGCTGCCCCGTTGCCCCACCAGCAGAGTCCGTGAACAGTGCTAAGTTTCCAAGAGGTGGTCCCTCTCCAATACTTACTTGGCAGCATGGCTGCCTGGCTCTTCCTCACCTCCTAGCCAGGATGAATGACCAGAGCAATAGAGACAAGCGCTTGGTGCAGTGCTGCCAGACCAAGAAGCAAATCTCGGGGTGCTGCAGCCCCATACTATTTGTGCACCCGCTGCTGTGTGCCTTGATGGGTAGCTTCTTTAGGTTTTAACCTCTCATGAACGTAGGTTCCTCATCTTCAGCAGGTCCATAAGCCAGCCATGTAACTTAGAAGTAGCCTATTAGTAAGTAGAAAAGGGATTTATGGCTGGAAATTTTGCTGGGAAAAATGGCCTGTTTCCCCAGCTCCCACTTTTCCCCATGGTTATTGCCCATGGTAGTCCTGTATGTTTTGTCTATACGTCCTGAGCCTGCAGGAGCCTCCTGCTTAATCACGTCTCTCATTGACAAGCCCAGCAGAGGATTTTCTTAACTGGCCACCCAGCCCCGCTGCTCACTGCCGGGGGCATGGGGGTGTAGCAACGAGGGGTGCGTAACAGTTGAAAAACCTAGATGATGGCATTCACCTCCCCAAAACTATTACCATGAACAGGCTACGGGTGCACCCCAACCTCCGCTCCTCTCTGCATGATCTGCTGTCTCCCTCGTCGGGCTCTGGGGTCCGTGACCCTGCTTGGGCATTCACCGTGACAGCCATGAGGCTTTATGTGTTTATTGAACAATAACAGCCATTGTAAAGGATGCAGAGGTAAAGGCTGTGTATTACCTGCCCTGTGTGTCTGACCAGGGTCCAGATTTTTAAATATGCTATTTCTTTGTAGTCCTTTTCAAGTAAAAATCCAGGTTTTGCCATCTCTGTCTCATATGCATCCACAATGAAAGATTAGCACAGTATATAGGTTTTTTTCCAGACCGATTTTCAGGACAACTTGGACCTTTTTTTTTTCTGTGATGTTTCTAAAACTGGCAGAAGAAGAACTTTTTTTTAAGCCTGCATACACTGCAAGGAGTATTTTAAAATAAAGATTTTCTTTTTTTTAATCTTTAAGCGTGTTTAATGCTTGTGTAAGGTGCCAGATTTTAATTACAGTTGGCATTTATAAGCGTGGTGCTGGCAATGGCAACCATATTGCTGAAAAAAGGCATAAATTTTGACACTGGCAATATGGGAACCCAGCATATGAGACTGTAAACCTCATTGCTTTCTGTTTTAATATACTAGTTTAAGGGAAGAACTTTTAATGGTTAATATTTAACTAGAATGTTTAGTGTTCGATATAAAGTTGCTCTAATTTCAAACTATTTAGTAATTCAGGTCCTATCAAAGATCGGCTTAGGTAATAACTTTCTATTAAACAGCCTTTAAATAAGCATGCTTAAAGTAGGGAAAATAAGATGCTTCATTACAAGAAATGAGGTTGGCATCTACCAGGTTTTCCATTAAGTTCCAGGTCACAGACAAATAAAGGAAGTATGTTAGGAAAAAAAACCTTTTTAAAAATAATTAGGGAGATGTCTGTTTTGTTCACCAGATGGAAAATCAGTAGTTGTGGGTGGTCTGTGCTGGATGGGGCATCTCACAATTGGCAGAACTATGCCTTTAACTTTTAAAGTCCTGGGACAAAATGTGAAAGTAATTGACTGTTCAGAATGCTCTCTCTCTGGATACCTAGCATGCTTTTAAAACCGAGATTTGGTGAGTTTCTGACTTTTTTTTTCTAAGAATGCTCAAGCTGTTGTGTCTAGTATTAGGCCAATTGGGTATATTTTTGGTAGCTGTTTAGTGGGGCTGTTGTCTTTTGTGCTTACGCCTGTGTGTGCCTGGACTTGCGTGCGCACAACTGAAATGCCACAGCTTTACAATTCTCCATTAGCATGTTCTGCACATGGTTTTCATAATATTGTCAGTGTTTGCCTTGTTCAGGGTGTACGTAAACTGTTGGTTAACATCATTTGTTTCTTTCCTCTAGTTCATTCCTTTTAAAGAAATTTAAATCTGTCAGTTTGCCAACATACTAAGGAAAACAAAGTTGCAACCTTATTTTTGCAAACAAGAAGAGAATTCCTGTTTTAAAATAATTCGGGGGTTTGCAAAAGTATTTTAAATCCACAGTATTCTTTTTTTTTTTTTTTTAATCTGAATAAATTATCTGAATGTGCATGCGTGGATAGTATGTGTACACATATGCCTATTAAATACCGTCATTTAAGAATGTGTTAGAATCTTCTTGGTGCAGTTCGTAACTTTTCTTGCTGTTTCAGGACTGATACTTTCTAATTGCCAGATTAATTTGAGAAAACATTATTTCAAATGTGAAAGACGGGTTAGAAAATCTTTGTATTCATGTTAAGAATAACAGATTTTATTATCTGAACTGCGATAAGAATGTGTGCTGTTCAGCAGTGACCTCTCAAAGAATGAGGCACAACCCATTTATGGCATAGGAGGCAATTGCTTTATATTTGCCTTACTTTACAGACAATTTTTTTGCAGTTATCTATATAAATGGTCACAGAGAATTGTATGCGTGTGTTATATCTACATTGTAGCTTGTGTTAAACCGATCCCCGCACTTATTATGTAGAAGCATTCTTGAAGATAAGTGAGGCACTCAACTTAGTGCCTTCTTTGTAAAATCCCTTTTGCTATGCATGACATGTACTCTGTATTTTTTTCCTTGCAGTAAATTATAAAGCTTTTTTCTTTCCATGAATCTCCTTCCAAGAAAACACATACAGCCTAATAACACTCGCCTTGAGAACCGTGCATTGCCTCCACTACAAAGCCGTGTTTTCATTGAAGAGATAATTATAATATGGTTTAATGTTCTTGTCAACCCTGAAACACTGTCCCTAAAGAGTGCTATTCTGGAGGACATCTTTTTGAAGAGAGTTGAATGTAGCTAAGAAAACATACATATAGCCACACGCTTTTCTGATAAACCAAGCCAGATTTTTAATACAATATGTGCTCTCTGAAAAGAATTACATGTTTTCTAAGGTGTTAATTCAGAGCTGCGTCTTCCTCCAGATACAGAAAATATCCTTGATTTATATTGCTTTCTTCTTTCCCCCTCCCCCCCCCAATTATACTTATAGACTTTAAATCTATACAAGGACATAAACTCATAATAATAATATAAAATGCTTTTAATGTGTTTTGAGGCACAGAGTTCAAATGAGTAAAAAAGCCCAAACTGGAACACAAATGGTTCTTCCCGGGCAACAAACACGCTTGGCTGTTGATATGCTGTAATTTTCTGCTTTACTTAGTAAAAACAGCAATTACTTATTTGTTCCATATCCCCCCCCCAGCACAGATGCTACTCAGTCTGTCCATTTTCTGAGGGCCGAGCAGGCTGCGCGCACGCACAGGGATGCGGGTGCATGCGTTTTAATGCGACGCAAGCGAGTTTTCCCCTTGCAAGCCGTCCTATTAACAGCATTTATTTGCCACTGCTGCCAGTTTACCACCAGCCCAAGACAATGGTGTGCTGGAAGCGGCTCTGGCTGTGAAAGCCTCGCTTAGCGGTCTCTCCTGCCACCAGCAAATGTTTGCTTCCAGGTGCATTTTACAAAGCATCGAGCTGACCTTACAAACCGGTGCGAGGGCAGATAAAAGCCAGGGCGGTCACACCGGTTGAGACTGCAGCCGGGTCGAACAAATCTTTAACATCATTTTCGCTGTTATTGTCTTTCGTGGCGGTCTGGTGGTTGTGAACAGTGTCTGGTAACGCTAAAAGCAATGCAGTCTGAAGCAAAAAGCCTTCGAGGGAAACGAAATTGCAGGCTGGCTGAAGGCAATGCAAAGTTCCCCTTGGTTTCAGGCCGTCTGGGATTTCCCCCTTGGGTTTCAAAGCCCAGTTAAAGGCTGCTAAGTAAGAAAAATGTGGTTATGACACAAAAAGTGCATGCAACCAAAAAAAGCCCTTAAAAGATAAGGACAACACAACTCTTTCACTGCTCTTACAGCGAGTGTGAGACTGTTGGCGTATACGAGGAATTGTGTGGCTCCGCACAATGCAACCTGACTGCTGAATCGGGTGCTTGGGATCTTGAATGTAATACCTAATTATTTTTAAGAGCTCCTGTTAAAGGAGGAATATGAGCGAATATGGTAATTAATTGAAAGGCATTTTATTAAGTATTTAATTAGTGTAACTCCGGAGAGGTACTATAAAAGAAGCGCAATACCTGGCAAAAATGTATCACTTGAATCCTCTTTACAATCATCTCATCATTAGCAACCCATTTGCTTGCTCTGAACTCAATGGGATTATTTTTTTTTCTTCTTTGAGGAGGAATTAGAAACTAAGGCCTTAAATTAGTATTGTAAATAATGTCTCTAGAGAAACTTTTCACTGCAAAAAACTTCCTCAACAGGCAAGTGTTAAAACGTTTCTGGTGCTGCGCATTTTAAAAATATCCTTGGGATTTTTCCTCTCGAGTTTATATATTCAAGCTAGGTAGCCACAGTTCAAAGAATAAGCAAGTGCTTCTGGCAGAATTAACATTTTATAGCCATGTCAAGTATGTTTTGGTTCCCCCACCATTTTCCTTTTGCTTTGTAGTGGAAGGAAAAAATAGCCTAAAAATACAAAATCTTAGTTAATGAATGTAGATGCTAAGTGTCATGAAAAGAAACGAAGAATGTCAGTTTCCCGTTGCCCCCTCTTTTCATATCTTTGAATTTGTTACTACAAATGTTATTTTTAGAGTTTGTTTTCTTTTAACAAGATATACTGTGTTCCTACCTAATTTTTTTAATGCAACTCAGCACCTAACATTTTGATGGATATTTCTTACCTTAAATCTTGGGTTTGGGGTTGTTTATTTTTTTCCTAAACTACCCCTTTTCTTTTGTGAACAAATAACTCATTGTGGGATTAAATATCTGACAAAAAACATATAGAACTTTCCCAACAGGTGAATATACATTAGTTTTGCAATTATATTTCCTCATTTTTTTTCAGGCTATATATTCAATTTATTAAAAAAATCTTTTTCATTTTAGCTATGATCATGTCTCATATAAACCCCTTGCCACACTAGATGCTGCTACAATCACAGCTAAGGCTCAGTGATCTCTGTCTGGCAGACAGGTATCTTTGCTGTTATATGTCCTCAGAAATTTCCCCTCTGTGAAGGGATAATTCCCGACGGCCCGTTTTGTGCCATCCTCCTCCCGCTGCCCAGAGGCATCCTTGCCAAGGCAAACGTCCCTGCTCCACTCTTAACACATCCTTAATAATTCACTTCCCTTTTCCATGTAATTTTGCAGATAAGGAATTGATAATCTCTAAATACTCTCGGTGTTTGTTTAAAACCAACTTGATTTTTATCAACACCTAGTGTTTTTGAAGGTGTTTGATTTCCAGCTTTCACATCCAAATGTTGAGATGGAGAGAGCAACTGCATGGAAGGCTGCACTGTTGCATGTTGATGACTAAATCTTGTTTAAGTGGGTAAATACACTCTTTGACCTCATTTCTTCTGGAAATCCCCATTGGTTGCATGTTATTGCCATAGGATGTAAATTGATTCTCTGGTATTTTCTTGCCTTTTAAAAGACTGGAGCAAAATTTTGCTGAAGTTCTCTTTGGAAAATTTTATTATTATTATTAACCTTGTTTTCTTTTATGATACTGGCATTCATTCAGCCTCTGTATCTCACTGCACACTGCATTCTTTTAAGTCTTTTCTCATAAGAGGAGACTGCAACAGCTAAAGACAGCCTCATTAAGGCTGGAAAGTAAAATATTCAGGAGTTAGGAAGTGTCAGAACTAAGGTGATGCAATCGTAGTTAAGCCCCCTTATATGTTTGCATGATAGCATAGTCTTTTAATTTCAGGATTATACACGGGTTTTTCCAGAGGGCCCCTGCCTCAGTTAGTGAACAGGATGGACGATGCTGAGTTAATGAGCAGTTATTCAATATTTTGTTTTCTCCTAATTTTTCAATGTGTAGCCCTAGGCCTTATTTACTGCACACTATTGAAACCCTGCTGTGAAGACAGAATTGTTAATTTCCTCATGAGCTTTTCTATGGCACTTATTGCTATAAATATCTGAATGCTTAACAAACATTAATTAATTTATCTTCAGAAAACCCTCACGATGAAAAGCGCTGGTATCACTACTGTTTTACAAATAGGGAGCTGAGGCATAGGGAGATGAGAGTCGTGAATGTCCTGTAAATTTGGGTGCTCAGTTGTCTGCTTACAGTTAAGGAGGCAGAGATCTGTATTTCAGCATTCAATTTTGAGGCACCTTGTCATCAGAACAGAAAGGTAGTGCTGATATTAGAAGAGCTAGTGAGATGAGCTGTGCAGGGAGCACTAATACCATTTATTGCACTAATAGTTTTTATATGGGGAAAAATGCAGAAGCCTTGGGCATGCAAATCTTCTTCACCTGCTCTCTTTTATTTTTGAATGTCCAAATAATTTTAATTCTGTGCCAAGTAGAAACTTCTAAAGATACACGAGAGCGTCATGGCTGGGACTTCACTAGCCTTAAGAAGATATAGCGAGCAGGGAATCACCTAAAGCTAGACGAGGGGAAATACCACAGAAATACCATTCCTTAAATCACAGCCTTTTCATAGATTTAGTATCCTTACTGTGGGTTTCAGGAAAGTGCTTTCTTCCACTCAAGATTCAGAGCTTTTAGCCCTTTATTACAGTCACTTATCTAAGCTCTTGCTTCCAAAAGCATTTTGGAATTTGATTTAATTAGGTAGGACCCATCCAGAAGAGTACAGGAACAAAAATGTTGACAGGAGTGTCCTCTTACTTTAGAAGTCGCTCTGTGATAAGAAGCAATAGCATCAGTTCGTCCTTATTTTTGAGATTATTCAAGTCTATATTTCCAAAACACTGCCTTTAGTAATAGGTTAAACTATGACTTTCTAGATGAATAGGTAGAGGCATTCACTTGGTAGAGGGCAGACCAAGTTCCTGTTCTCGCTCCAGCTAGTTATCCAAGGAATTGGTATTAATCAAGTATTGGTTAAAGTAAGAAAGTAGTTTTTAGAGGAGTCTTCATAGACTGGTCTCAAAGGTCATGCTTGGGCTTGTTTGTATCATCTCCTTCAGATCCAGTGAATATGTAACTGTGCACCAACTAGCACCGCTTCTGCAGCATGTCCCCAGGTAAGGGGAAGACCTTAAAAAACCTTAAAATGAACACACAAACAAACAAAAACCCTCCCAGTTTCCTACAGACAATAATCTTCTTTATCCGGTCATGATTCAGGTCTGTCCCATAAACATCTCTGCAGGAATATATTACTGAAGACGGTTTCATAAGCTGTGTGCCTAGAGAGTTGAATCTGGATTACACAGAAACATGAATGTGGCTATTTCCTAACTTTCTGTTTGTTTGCCTTGTAGTCTTAGCTATAGTATTTTAATGTGGTTTTAACAGACTGCTAAGAGGGATTTAGCCTGAAATGATACTGGACCCCACCTGGTTTGTAAGCTGGAGAGCTCTGCGCTACAGTAGGCAACGTGCAGGTAGTACTGCAATAGTGCACTTATCTATATGCATATGGCACCAAGGTATTAGGTGCCGATAGTGTCGGTGTCCTCTGCACAGGCATTACGCCTGCTCAGTGTGGCCTGGTGTCACTGAGCTGCTGCCCTTGCCACCTCTGTCCCCAGAGCACAGTTGGTGCCTGGCGCCATCCATGGAGAAGTGAGGCTCGGCACAGAGCTGGGGCTGGCAGACAGGAGCCTTGTCCTCGTAAGAGGGTGGGTCAGGAAACAGGACTGCAGGGGGTGGAAGGAAAACGGGGATCGTAGTGGCTTTAGGGCCACTTTCTGCCATAGCCTTTTGTCACAATGTAAGCGAGTATGAACCCCCTGTACAAGCAGATCACAGGAACCGCCGCTTGCCAGAGTCCCACTGACTTATGGTCTAACAATTGAATTATAGGTGGTGGTACTATGATACTTTTTCTGGTTTGGGGGGGGGATGTTTGCAACTAAAGATGCTCAGGTGCGCAGGGGGCCATTGCAAGTTACATGATGCCTTCTGCTGCAGCTCTGTCTTGTCCTCTCTCTTCCTCAGTGCATTGTTTCAGTCCCATTCCCCTTCTGAGGCTTCTCATTTACTTAAGCCCTCTTGCCTGGCCAAGATGAGCTTTCCTCTTAGGGCTCAGCATTTGGGAGAAGGTTTTGGGGAATGCATAAGCAAAACCCCTTCTTCCTATGTCTTCCCAGAACTGCAGGTAACCACCATCACTGGGCAAGAGGTTCTGGGTCTGTACCTGAGCCGTGTCATGGAGCTCCCTCAAGGGGACGAGGTACTGCACTGTCTGGTCTGACCAAGGGCTGCAACTGGAAGGAGAACAGCAAAACATTTAGACTATTACCACATGAAACAAATCTTCCCTGCCTATGTTGAACTGCAGTTTTGCAGAGGTTTTTAACTTGGCTGAATTTAAGTAATTTCTAATAAGCATGAAAAAGACATAGATAAAATACAAGAGACTCCCATCCCAGTCCTCCTTGCTAAGTTGGAAGTAATTTGGAAAGGAACATTTTTAAAGGTCTTGGGAATTTTAATATGCAGAATAACCTCACTCTTTGAAATAACTTATTTTTTACTGTAAAGTTCTCAGAACTCCAGCTGAAGTGGACACATAACACAGACAATTCCTGTCCCTGCTGTCAGGAAAATTATGTGTGACTGAAAATGAGGAATGTCTGGCAACTTGGTAATAGACAACAACATGATCTTACTGTAGATGCTCTACTTTGTGAGGGAAGCAAAATGTGGAGACTGATGTTGTATTAATGGAGAGACAAAACTTTCTGCAGGGTTAACCGGGAAAAATGTGTACTTTTCCAGTCTGCTTAGGCGGCAAATTCCAGAAATTGAGAAGAAAAGAAAGAATCCAAGCTGTAGGCAAGCAGACATCCCTCTCCAGTGCTCAGGTGCAGATCTAAGTAAATGTGGAGGTTGAGGGGTTTTGTTAACAAAAAGACCAACGTTGCTAATGCAGACCCCCTGCTATTGGAACACCAGAAGTGTTGGACTAACAAATTAGCACACAGGAAATCTGCAATTGCAGAAAAACTCAGGTCTCGTGATTGTAGCAATTGTTTACATCTTTCTACAGCAAAAAGGCTGTTTAATCATGTTACATTACAACCTTGTGTTCAGATAGTGGGCGCTCACATTATTGTCTTTGTGAAGATGAGTTGTCACTTCTCTGATCTAGGTTGCTCTCACAACAAAGAGGCAGTAAAGCTTTCTGTTTGAAATAGAAGAAATTGAAGAATTTCTTTTGGTGCTAAGCCGTGCAACAGTTTCCCTTGTATAAGGCCTGAAGTTTAGCCTTTACTAATTGGACTGAAATGAAAATTAATCAGTGTGAGGCAAGAGAATTCACAGCGGAATTCTAATTATTGCAGAGAAAGTAAGCAAAACTGTGCTCGGGCTGTGCGAAAGCGTGGCATGGGAGTGAAATGCTCAGCTCGAGCTTGTTAACTGGGACCGATGTCCTGAAACAGTTCTGTGTGTTTGCTCTTACCGGCAGCTGGCAGCTAGAGGAAGGTCGTAGCCGTACATTTTGGACCCAGCGGTGCAGGTTGAGAATGGCACCACTCCCCATCTCACAGCCGCTTCGGGAGAGGTGATTGCTCCCGTAGGTCTGCCTTAGAGAAGTTCAATATGCACTAATGGGGCTCGTTGTGCTTGGAGCGGGGTCGGGGACACTCATGCAACCCCATGCAACACCAGCATGGTTGCAGAGGCAATTGCATCCGGCTGGTGGGTGATTCAAGCACCCCAGGCTGATACCATCTCAGGTTAGGTTCAGAAGAGGACATCTGCCTGCAGCCTTCAATCACCGAAAGCAGTAGGTGTCCTGCTGGCAGAGCTTTTATGGCTGCTGCTTATCACAGTGCTCTCTAGACAGCATTTCATGTTCCTCTTTTCCCTCTCCCTAGCTGAACTGCATAGGCTTTCTTCCCACATGGATACACGGTCAATGGCAACAGATACCTAATCAATTTAATAAAAATGGGTTTTTTCCATATTCTCCATGAAGAGTAAATTCACCCATCTCTACTAAGCTCCTGTTCAGATAACATTAGAGCTGGATGAAAAATGTAAAGCAAAATATCCAGAATTTTGGAAAAAGACACGTTTTTCCTCTTGATATTTGTGTTGTTTAAAGAAAAATTAACAACCTTTTGTTTTCTTTTGTTTTTCTTTCTTCCCTCACTCTCGCTTCCTCTTACCCTTCTCTCCTTTTCCTTTTTCTAGCTTGCTTTTGCGAAAACAGAGGGTCAGTAAAATGAAAACCATAGACCAGGCTGGGCCAATGTTCTTTGCCTTCCAATTTTGACTGAAATAGTGAAATGTCAAAGCTTTGGCAGTGTTTTTTTTATTAAGCCTTTCTTAATACAAAAAAAAAATCAACGAGCTCTAGTGAGTAGCATCTTCACAGTACTCTTGGTGGTTGTTCCTAAGCAGCAGTAAGTGGCAATGAAATTCTGTCGGTACGTAGGCTTGTGACCTTCTGGTTTGCATAAAGGTCGTGGGGTAACACAGTGCTGAACTCATACCCCCTGTACAATGTGAAATTAGTGTTATCGCCAACTTCAGCTATTTCTGTAAGGAGCAAAAGCAACCACAACTGAAGCTGTACAGAGCAAAAAAAAAAAGGTCATGCCTTTTTCAATCTCTTTTCTGATAGACTTGTAAGGATTTGATTTGAATTAGCAAATGGTGATGAATGCTGATTTTCACAAAATCTTTTTTAAAGGATTTAGAAAAACTTGAAAACCTGATGGCAAAAATACAGGTATCCATCTGATTCTTCAGCATACACTCGCTTCCTCTCTTGTTCTGCTCTGGAACCGTGGCATTGTCTTTGCCCTGCATATTTAGTGGGACATAGACAGGAGAAAACAAGAAAGGCTGAACTTGACAAAAGCTATACTTGGCGATTATCTTTGGTAAAGCTAAAGTCTATTAACCGCTGATTTTTTTTTTCCAATAAAAAGCAGAAATTAAATCCTATTGTGCCCATTGGAGACTTCTTCCAAAGGAAGAGTTACTGATGAGCTATTCTTCCATGATTTCTACAAATAACAACATCACCGTGCGTTTTTCTCAAAGTGAGTGTAATTTGCATAGCATGCTTTTGGGGGTTTCTGCTGCCCCCAAAGCTAATTTAATGCTCATTAAAGTACTGAGCAAGTGTAATCCAAAGCCTTATGGGCCTTCAATGCAGGCCCATAAAATGTGCAGATTTGCACTTGCCAGTCAGCTCCCGGGGAGTCATGCTGTGGGAAGAGGAGGTTGGTGTGCATCCTGCTATCACAGAGCTGCCACTGTGTTGGGGGAAGTTTGAAGAAGATTCCCATCACCATGGGCAGAGGCATACATCCTCTGGTAGCAATCCCACCTGCCGGAGCTGTGAACAGAGCTGGAGGCCAGCTCTGACGATGATTCTCCCATCCCGGCAGACTGCCCAAGCCATGCGACTGGTCCTGGCGCCCCACGAGGGACAGGTGGTGTGGGGTGGTGTGACACCACGGTTGCCCTTCATCTTGTTCCTGCAGAGGCACTGGCACTGCTTCTTGCGGGGTGGGGCGGGCAATACTTGCTCACCCCCTGGCATTTCCACCTTGTGTGGAGTCTCTCTGCAATGGGTGAAATCATGGCGTTGCCACCACCTTCTCTGGGGCCGAGGTTTTACCCAGCCTGTTGTAGGCACCAAGCAAACCAGCTGCCTGCACTGACGCTGGGACTCAGGCAACCCTCTGAGCACTGCTGGGGGCATGGAGGGGCTGCGACTGCCATCGCCTCCCCCCTGGTGACCTCCCTGCTGGCAGCCGTGAAGCCAGACCCTCTTTTGATTGGCGTATGCACCCCACACCTGGAGAAGTGTGAAATAGGACCTGGCAGCAGTATAAGGGCCTGTGCAGCTGCGTGGGGGCAAGGGGTGGCCAGCGGCTGTTCCTCCTGGCTCCTGCTGCTCTAGCTCCTCAGTGGCGGCAGGCTCGCTCCTGGTGGGATGTGTACCCTGTCCTGTACGCCACCTGCACCTTCTTCTCAAGAAGAGTTGTCTTCTTGCAGCTCACGTCCAGCTGGCTGTTTTCCAGGCTGAGAAATAGAGGGTGGCCGCAGAGGTCTGCTAGCAGGTGTGCGGGATGGATTTGGCCCTTCGTCCTGTGGGTGATGGGGCCCTGTCTGGCCGCCCCATCTCTCCAGCGCTGGCAGCCAGCCCTGTGGTGCTGCTTCGCTTTCGTCCTCCCCAAAGCGGCTCTCTCAAGCAGCTGTTCTTGCCGGGGGGAATATGTAGTCCATCTTGTCTATCCATCCACGTATGTAGACAACCGGTGAGCAGAGCGATGGTGCAACAAGGTTTCTGATCCGGATCCATCCCATTCCCCCAGCAAGGGTGGGGGCAATCGGGGCGGCCTTCTGATGGGTGTCACAGCTGCGGAGGCCGAGCCCTCCATGGCACCGTGGGGAGAGAGAAGGAGAGCCAGAGGGTGTCGGTGGGGGGGACAGGTGAGCTCCAGCCCCACTCCGGACAGGGGCAAGAGGGCCTGTGTAAAACCGTGGCGTCCCGCCGCTCCCACAGGCCTCCAGCCTGGGCCCGGGCCCCCATGCAGGTAGTGGGGTGCTGCGCCGGCTCCTGGCGGCCCCAAGCACGGAAGGCCGGTGGCTTCCAGCCCCCACACCGGAGGGGAAACCCGGCCAGCGGCAGGGTCCTGCGCCAACCCGACAGAGCCCCGCTGGACCGCGGCCCCCTCCCGGGCACGGCCCGGTCCGGCCCCGCCGCCGCCGCCGCCGCTAGATGGCAGTGCTGCCCCGGCGGAGCGGTGCGGCGCGGCGCGGCGGGGCGTGGCTTGAAGGGGGCGTGGCTTGAAGGGGCGGGGCGCAGCCCTAGCTGCGAGCCCAGCTGCCCTTATACCACACAGCGTATGTAAATACACATAAAATATGCCACCATATATATACATATTTTTATATTGTGTTATCCTTTAAAACACGTAACTGCACAGTTCATTTCTTCCTTCATCCCAGCAGCTTCTTCCGTCACTTCTAATGCTCTTTTCTAGGGCATAACCGCTGCAAATACTTTACTTTTTATAGAGGCTTTGTTGCGAACCGTAGATAAATTGTTCCCAGCTAGTCATATAAATAGCAGCGACTCACTTTATACCTCTATATGGAGATAGCCGCCCTTTTATAACCAGCATGGCAAACATTAGTACCGAGACTGTTCCCCGTCTGCTTGATGAAGAAGCAGAGACAAAATGTCAAGTGATATTGCCTAAAAGCCGCAGGCCTAAATCTCTCACGCTGTAAACCGAAACACTGCCATTTAATCCAAAGGAATGGCACAACTTTCTATTAACAATTACAATAGAATCACAATTCTATTACAACATAGAATTAGGCTACAGAATTTTAAATGTGACTGTAGTCACATAGTATTCTGGAAACTCCTAATTTTCTCTTGGAAAGGAAGGAACGAGTCTCTTTCAACGATCGTCTGCGTGAAATGACAGCTGGTTGTCTGAGGCAGCCCTGCTTCTGCTGCTTGGTGAGATGTTCAGAGCCTATGTGCAAGAGTGATTCATCTCTGCGCTTCTTAGTTGAGATAACAGCATCACCAACCCGGCTGTTAAGGTTAACCTGTACACTGCATAAGGACAACAGATGGAAATTCTGGTTTAGAGCCACTGCAAAAAATAAAAACATGTTCCAAAGGGAAAAGGAGCTTGTATTTCTGTGTTTGAACCTTTGATCTTCATTCCTTTCTGAAGGGAAGAGTAGACCTTTTGCCGAAGACACATGGGTTTGCATCTGTGAAAACACAGCTGTAGAGAGCAAAACAAAACTGGTGCAAAACACAATGGTTTTGCTGTGTCAGTTTAGCTCTTGGCATTAAAATGCTTTAGAAATAGTGGGGTTTTTGAAGAACCTTTCAGAAAGTCTCTGTCTTTACACTATTGTTTGTTGAGATTTTACTCTGTGGATTTTCAAGTTTGTCGGTGATCAGGAGACAGCTGCTACCTAAATATTTAAAGCAAACTCATGGGAAAGTCTGGCATTCCCTCAACAATCCTATTTTAACAGTTTTCTAAAAATATAAATGAAAGCATCGAAATTTACAGGAAAATCTGTGCTGGCAAAATAAACTTGATTCAGTGAAAAATTAATCCATATATCATTAATGCTGTAATTCTTAATGGGGTGTGTGTGACATACAGCTATTTCATAGTAAAATACAGCCTTTCTGGAGTTGCCCCAATGCACCCCCTGAAAGTAAAGGGTTGTTGCCCGGTGTCCCCGGTCACATCTGAGCGTGAAGGCAAAGCTGCTCCCCAATGCCTGTCTGTTGTCTCCTGCATTTGCAGGGCCACGTCGCCGTCCCGGCAGTGTCCCCAGCAGTCCTGCTGCCTCACTACATCACCCAGTGCATGCCTGTGTGTGTGTGTGTGTGTGTGTGTGTGTGTGTGTGTGTGTGTGTGTGTCTCCGGTGCCTACCTGTCGCCCACCAGCACTGCCCACCAGCACTGCCACTCATTCACTGTGTCAGGAGCCTGGCAGTGGTATTCGTTTTCCGCCTTAAATCCCTACTCATTCCATTTGGTTTATTACGGAAGACAAAGAGAGGTGCTAGAAATTAGGAGTGCTAAAAATGCAAATGCAAAATTATTTCTTTGAACAGAAAAATATTCTCTTACTTCTTAACCACGCAGTTCCTTTTTGGGCAGGGAGAGAATCTGACTCACATTTTTTAATTCTTGACATCAGCACAACAGTGCTTTGCTCTTAAAATTTATCTGTCCTGGAGCCTTTACAATAAATTTTCAAGTGTGTTTAGGTTCCTAAACATGCAGCTGGCGCTTAATTGGATTTTCAAAAGAGCATAAGCAGGTTAGACATCCTCCCATCTATTGAAATCAGTGGGATTTAGGTACCTATCTTGCTCAGTTGCTTTTGAAAACCCTGCCAGGTGCCTGTCTGCATCTTCAGTTGCCCTGGAAAATCTGGTCCCCATCTATCCCCATGACCCCCCCCCCCGCTCCCATCAATATTTGTCTCCCTTCTCTTTCCCGCACTCTGGCCTGTATTGCTGCCGGAGTCTCCTCCTTTGTAGTTCCTAACACCAGGGACATCCCTCTCCTTTCTCTCTACCAAGCTGGCTCTTCAGATGGTTAAAGGCTCAGTTGAGCAGCTATGAGCGTGCCCATATTTTTCAAATTAGTTTCCCTCTCCTCCTAATGATTTTTAATTCTTTCTTGGTGGTGTTTTGACTGTGTAAAGCATTTGGGGATAAAAGACTCAGTGCAAATGGGTGTGAACGTGAGGGGAGCGCCCTGTTATGCCTCTTGGTTAGGTTTTGTGTGTCTCTAGCTGCATGCAAGGAGATGGGGAACTAGTTTCCTGATCAGCCTGTCTCTCCCTGTCTCCTGGAACAGCAAAGTGGTCAATGGGGTTTACATTTAAAGTCAATAAAATAATATTTTAATTTCTGGCTTGACCACAGATGGGGGTGACTCACTGGGTCTCCTCGTGCAAGCAGTTCCCCATCTGTAAAATGGATCCCCAGGTCTCCGTTTGCACGGGTATGGAGCACGGGTAATTAATTAGTGTTTGTGCAACCCTTTGAAAAGCCTCAGACAGAAGGTGCTAGAAGGTACTGTGGGTTGGCCTGGGGCTGAAGAGGCTCAGCCCGGAGCCTGGTCGCCCTCGGAGCCCCACGGGGCGAGGACAAGAGCTGCGGATGCAGAGAGCTGCCGGCCAATTCCTTTGCCAGAGATATTTTCCAGGTTCTTCAGGGGAAAACAAATTGGAAAGGGAGTTATCAATGCACACGCCTCCCTCGCTGCACATTGCCTCCTCCTTTCCCCAGGAATAACAACAGCTTCATTAGCAAGCTGACAAAAAAAAAAAAAAAAAAAAAGAACGAGAGTATTGAAATATTAATAATAATAATAGTCTGGGTAATGGAGAGCAACAACTCTCGTCTCTGCCTCATGCAGAAAGTTTCCTCTTTGAAGTGCTCGCTTTGCTCCTCGCCCCGCCGGGAGGGAAGGGGGAACAATTGTCGAGATCTAAAGCCAGCCAGGAATGCTGAGCTGATGGCTTTCCTGCCTGCCCCCTGCCTGCCCCCTGCCTGCACCCCTGCCTGCCCATATCCCTGCCTGCCCCTACACCCCTGCCTGAATCCCTGCCCGCACCCTGGCACACATTCCTCCTTGCTTCTGCCGGCACCCTGCCTGCCCCTGCCCGCATCCCTGCCTGCCCCATCCACATCTCTGCCTGCCCCTTCCTTACCCCCTGCAAGCCAAGTGCCCACACCCCTGCCTGCCCCTGCCCAAGTCCCTGCCTGCCCTCATCCACATCTCTGCCTGCCCCCTTGCCCGCATCCCTGCCAGCATCCCTAGCCTGCGTCCTTGCCCTCTTCCCTGCTTGTCCCCCTGCCAGCATCCCTGCCCGCGCCCCCGCCAGCATCCCCGCCAGCATCCCTGCCAGCATCCCTAGCCTGCGTCCCTACCCGCATCCCTGCCTTCCCCCTTGCCCGCATCCCTGCCAGCATCCCTTGCCCGCATCCCTGGCCTGCGTCCCTGCCCGCTTCCCTGCCTGCCCCCTTGCCCGCACCCTTGCCCGGGGCTGCATTTCGCGGCGGGGTCGGTGGGTGTCACTAGAGACCCGGCTTTCCCCGCCCGCCCGGTCGCCCCCTCGCCACGCGTGGGCCCCGCCGCCCCAAGGGGGGGACTTGGGGGGCGGTACCCTGGAGGGGTGAAGACCCCCACCCCACGTAGGGTCCAAAAAATGAGACGTTTCCAGTTAGACTGGAAATAAAGCGTGGGAGAGGGATTTCAGTGTTTGAGTGTGGATTATTTTGTGTTTGTTGGGGTTTTTTTTACCAATGGGGCTGTCGAGTTTTTTCCCCGCGTGGGGAGGATACCCCCCTCCTTTTCCTGAGCCTGGCGGGAGCCCTCCAACTTGGGCTGCAAAATCAGCTGTTTGGAAAGGGCGCGATTCCCATCACGCTCCTCTAGCAACTATAGAAATACCACGGGTAACGGTGAAAAAGCAATTTATTTTTTTCCCCCTTAACTGCCTTTAAGTAGGCGTGTAGGTGTCTGCCTGCCATCGGCAGCGAGTCCAAGAAATATTTACATTTGGCTGAAGATCATTAATGAAGATGAGGGAGAGAACTCCTTGCCTGGCTTTGACCAGCGAATGAGAAGGCTATAAATGGATATTTGTTCTTCTAAAAAAGATACACTTGAACTATTTTTTTCCCCCTTGAAGTTTCTTGCATATCTCATGGGTACAGTTTCTTCCCCATGCAGGATTATTTTCCTGGAGGGTTGTGAGCTTTCCCTCTCCTTTTCCTTAAGAAAAAGAAAAAACAAAACAACAACAACAAACCAACTCAAATACTTTTAAACATCTTCCAATGTTATGGGCTATCCACATTTTGCACTGTATTCCCAGTAATTTGCAACTTTTGAAAGCCAGGCATTCTTTCTCTCAACTTATTGAAATGCACAGATATGTTAAATAGGAGGGGGGAAAAAAAAACCCCAACCCCAATGACTTCTGTTTGGCTGCATATGCAAAGAGAGGGCAGCTTGACTCTTCCCTCGGTGTTTGTTAGTCACATCCTCTTGGCCATTGTTTTGCTATTTGTGCTGGGAATTCAATTTATTTAATGGTAAAGAGCCAGGTGTAGGGGTGCTGCTGGTTTTTTTTTTTTATTTCACTCTTTCTGAGCTGATCTGAGGAAAGTAGAAAAAATATTACCCATGCTAAGGGGCAGCTCCTGAAGAGCGCTCCAGTCCCCTTGTGGGAGGGATGAGGATCTCTCAAGTGACTATATAGAAAATATACTGCGTTATTACACTAAGTCATTTTTGGTTGTATATTTAATTTTTGAAGATCTTAAAACCCATCTGGTGGATAGATGGAGAAAACTTGCCAGTTATTTCAGACACTGGGCTGCATGTACAGTACTTCTCTCCTTTTTGTAAGCCTTAGAGGTGGTCCCCCGCCTGCTGTAGGTTGCCTGTTTCTTGAAAATCCTATCCCAAGTCCCCCAGAAAAGCTGTTTATAGCAACAGGCCTATTTCCAATGTCAAGAAGGAGGGGGACACACACGTAATTTTCAAATTAGGAGATTGGGGGGGGGAAGCAGAAACAAAGAGGCTCCTTGTGAGAAAGGTGTGAGCTGCCTAAATTGAGAAACTGTCCCGCCTTTGAAAGCTCCGGAGTCCCAAAATGATTTTATTAAAAGGGACCAAATTTCTGATGTTGTTATGGCAACAGAAATAGTTGGGTGGCACCATGGGTACCCATAACGTCAGATTGTAAGGAACCAGCAAAATAAGCACCGTGTTGTATTTGGAAAAACAAATTGAACGGTGGTGGCCAAGTCTTATACTTCTTCCAGTCAGCATAATCCCCATTTTCATCTGTCCAGTCATGCCGACAGTGCCTTAACGAAGGTGCCAGCAAGGCGTTGCAATATTTATTGCCCTTAAATATTGCGACCCGAGATTTCACTTTGTTATTTTTGCCGTTGACATACTGGAAGAGGGATGTTTCGTTACGTTTTATATTTAGTCCTTCTACAGACCCTCCAACTTTTCTTTTTTTTTTTTTCCCTGCCTTTCTCTAGCGACACGTGCTCTGATCCCTTTTTGTCCCTGCGCTCCCCACCTCGCCTGCCGCAGGACCGTTGCCGATATCCACCCACCCCCCCCTCACCCCCCCGTAAAAAAAAGCTGAAATTTTAATACCTCTGCGATATTAAAATTTCGCCTCCGCTTTCATTTCGTTCTAGTCGAGGGAGCCCTGAAACCCCAGCCCCGTCTTCCCCTAGTTCAGAAACAGCCAAAGTATTTGGGAAGCTCGCGGGTCCCTACTGTAACACGCTTCAGGGACCTTTTGTACAGCAGCTGAACGGGATGAATTTGCCAAGTTTCAAATTTCAGGGGCAGGCAAGACATTTGTAAGTCGGTGTTTTTGTTATTATGGAAAAGTTCTTTGATTTGCAGGCTTTTTTTTTTTTTTTGCCTTTTTTTTTTTTACCTTTAATAAAAAGGAGATGGAGTGTGACATTAAGCAATTTTACAGCATTAGCAGCTTTGGGCTGTAAACAAAGGCAAACGAATCCCGCTTACTTTCAGTCTCAGAAGTTTGCTGTCAGTTGTTCCTAAACTGGGGACTCGATCCTACGGGACGTTATTCAAGCAAAACACGGCTTGAAGTCTCGGAGAGTTGTGCCTGAGTAAGTACCCTGGAATCAGCCCCTCTGCCTGCTGCAAAAGAGAAGTGCTGGTTATCTCCTTTTAAAGATCTTCTCTGCAGTCACACACTTCATCGTAACGCTTTTGCTTTGCTTTGAGATTGCCTTGCTAAGACACCGTTCGTTCTTCATGCAAAAGCTGGCGAGAATAAGGGAAATCAATGGGGGTTTTTTTGAGTAAGGCTGCTTTTTTTCTTTGTTAGATTTTTTTTTTTTAACTGAAAAAAAGTCTCCTCCTCCAAATAAAACAAACCAAAAAAACCTGTTATTGAAGCATCTGATTTTAATTTGATGTGATTTTTTGTTTCGCGGTTCCTGAAAAAATTAAAACATATTCCCTCGATGTTTCAAGCTTCAATTTTCAGCATTTTACAACGTAAGATTACTTGACATTATTTAATTGGACATGAGGGTGTAATACAGGAATTTCCGTTATGTGATGGATTAATTGTTTTCCTAATACTTTAAAGGCTGAGATCCAAACATTTTTCCATTCTATTGCAAAATTAACTGCAATAAATCTGTCAGACCCAATTATTCATTTAAAACATTCCACACTGATTAAATCTGCACATTTGCCTGCGTGCGAGTGCGAGAGCGAGGGAGAGGAGGTGTGCGCGGAGGGGGGAGTCCAGGTTTACTCCCTCTCCTCCTCAAAACGGCGGCGGTGTTAGAAACGAGTCCTTTAGATTTAACCTGGAAAATGTGATTAGCTAAATCGTCTAACGAGAGGGTGAAGCATACGTGGACGCATGTCCCCGAGCCTCCCTGCCGTCCCTCCTCCTCGCTGCCAGGTCCGGACAGGCAGAAGCGTCACATTTGGATGTTGGACGCTCTTTGAAAAGATCGTATTTTACTTCTGGTGAGGGGTGCGGGTTTTTGAGTTTTTTGTTTTGTTTTGTTTTGTTTTTTTTCTTTAGTTTGTTGATGTTTTCAAAGCCTCTAAACAAAGTCAGATGTGTTAACAGTCTTATTAACAATGTTAAAATGGAATTAACAGCTTGTGGATACCTCTGGAGTACAATAGCATGTCAGCCTACCCTGCCCCCTTATAAATCGCGTCCCGCTGTCTTTCTTTTGTTTCGTGCCCAATCAGCAAACTAAAGTTTTGTTGAGGCAGAAGGGCAGTTCAAGTGTTCCTGCTCCGGCGGAGGCAGGAGTGGCGGCGGGGTTTCTCCTGGGCCCCGACGAGGCCCCCGCACGAAGCGGGGAGAGGCAGCGACCCCCCCAAACCTGCAGGCAGGGCTCTGCTGACCCGCCTGCCTCCCTGACCTCTGCCGTGCTGTTTTGTCAGTTTAAAAGGCTTCGCCGTGGTTGTAGTTTACTTTTATGGGCCTTTCAGCGCGGCCACAAAAGCTTTTGTTTATTTAAGATGTGGCGCGGTTCAGATTTCTATTAATCTTCATATCACTTCGGTGGCTTCGCCGCTTACGTGAAGGTTCGTCACCGAAATGGTGCCGCGCCTGGTCTGAGGCAGCCAACATCGGCTGGGTAATTGCAGTGAGTTTGGGGTATTTCAGAAATTAATTTGCCTCTGAGAGTGGAAATTAACACCAACACATGCTGTTGTTTACGTGATTTCAACATACTTTGGGATCTGCGCAGGAAAGGAAAGACTTTTATTTTACTTTTTACTCAATCTTAAGTTTACTTCTTGCAGTCGAACTCTTTAGAAACATCACCCAGCTGATTTCAGTGCTAAATGCATAACGAACATTTAACGAGATCTAATTTTTTTCATGTGGCTAGAATCACCCTGGGTTAATCTGCATAGAAAATTTATGTAAAACGAGAGGCATTCCCCATAAGGAAAACGCTTACATGTTTCACTTTATGGTGATTCTATTTTTACTCCTTTCATCCAACAACCTCCAAGTATTTACAATTCCTCATAGAAGTGCACAGCGCTACCCGGCAGACAGGCATTTCAAGCCCTTTCATCGGTCAAAAAACTGCAAGACACAGGCAGGTTGCAGTTCTGCCAAGGACTTGCAAAACAGTTGCAAGCCCAAAATGGAGAAAGCCGTCCCCTTTTGTAGGGGGACACAGGCTCCGTGTGCTCTTAGCCAGCCCTACACGCTGCTCCCCATCCCACTACACTGGATGGTGCCAACTGGAGATGCGCCTGCCCATGGTGGTGCTCCAGTCTCCGTGTCCGAAAGCTGCTATGTGGAGCAATAGTTTTGTCTGTGGTACCTTCCCCACATGCCATGCCCTCTCTGAAATAATTCATCCAAGCTGGGCTATGCTCTTTCCTGGCTTTCCTCATGCTCCTCGGTGTTGGCTCCCGCCGTGTCCCCACGTCCCGCAGCCCAAGGTGCTTTCCATGGGGGTAGCAAAGGGATGCTTGGTTTCCAGTGCCGGAGCCGCAGCCAGACCACTTGCTTCCCTCAGTCCCCTCCAGTGTGTGCACATCCCTCAAACCCCAGCCTAAAACCCTGCCGCTCCCTTCCGTTTACACAGCTGCTCTGTACGTGGAGAAGGCGATACCAAATGCGATGCAAACTCATCAGTAGCCCTTCGGCTGTTTGACTCCACTCCGGCGCACACCGAGCACGGCTCGCCCTCGCCACAACGGGAAAATGTTTTCCCTTTCTGAGGATCGTGTCCCCAAGAAGGCATGTGGTGGTGAGGATTAAGTTCAGTTCATTATTTTCTTACCTAACTGGCGCAAAAACTCTCTCATGGGGAAACTCGTGCCAGTTTTGCACAGAGAAAAACCAGTATCTAGTCTTAATAATGAAAGAAGCAGGGTGATAAAGACTAAATTATAGAGGATTAAAATGTATGTTATTTATAGTATAGCTCACTTTACCGTGTTGTGAAAATGTTATTTTTAATAGGCCATCCAATAATATTATAGTAATTCATCTTATTTTAAATGCGCTGTGCGTATTTTTACACTCCAAAGGTTTTACACCACTTTGAAATTCTACAGATAAAAAGAGACATTTTTGTCTTATTTTAAAGCTTATGAAACTGGTGAACAAAGAAAAATTTGTAAACGGGTGCTGGTTTATTTATACAGAAAAAAATAAATGCCCATTTTTGTGAAGTGTATTCATTTTTGTACAACATCTGCTGAGAGAATAAACACACCTTTTGTCAGACTCCTAGGAAATTCATAAATAGATGCAGTGTTTGCTGAGAAAATATTTTTTGTTGATGGAAATTGTGGATTACAACAATTATGGCAATACTTTGCGTTTGTTGTCATCCTCCAGAAGGAGGGCATCTTAAAGTGCCTCATATGAGGAGTCCTCCCAGGAAGGGTGGGTAGGGATGCCAAGATGAGCTCCGCCGCTCGCCCTCCGCACCCAGGTGCTGCTCTCGCCATCGGCAATCCCCATCACCTGGGATATAGCCCGCCCGTCAATTACATCTCCAGTGCTTGTGTTATGATCCCCGTAAATCTCATTCATTTCAGTAGAGGATTGACGGCAATGGAGCAACCCATGCTCAGTGTCTGAGGATTGTGGACCAGCAGGGCAGTCCCCGATGGCTTACCTTTATGAGGCCCCAGAGCCCAACCATCGGAGGTGCTGAGACCTTGCCGGTGGGGGAGTTTCGGTGGCACGGCGGCTGCCCACCGCTTGCCAGCTTCAGGCCCTGACGAGGTTTTGTTTTACAGAGGCTTGCTCTCGTGCGCTAGTTTTCCAGACTCCTTGATCTACGCATTCGTTTCTCTGGTTACGCAGGGTTCACATTCCTGCTAGACATCTACTGAAAGAAGACTTAAGAGTAGTCTAATTTTCCTCTTTTTATTTCTATTCTTTATAATTTGTAGCAAATTCCTATTAAGATTTATATTTCATGGAAAATAGTGCAGTCTGTTTACTTTTAATGTCTGGCAGTTTTGTATATGGAGCTATGTGGAAGTTCATTGTATGTATCATCTTCTTGGTGAGCTCTAGGTAGTGCCCGCAGGAGTTGCATGAGTTTTCTGAAAGGAAAGCTCCACAAACTACACAACCAATTGGGAAAAAAAAAAAAAAACAGGAAAGAATAAGCAACCATGGTGCTACTGATTTAAAAGCAATTTTAAGTGAGAGTATATATTACCTATTTGCTCATCTATTTGGTTCCAAATAATTCTACAGAAATGCACATTGGACCATCAGCAGAAATTGAAGCATAAAAGCAGAGCCAAAGGAGTATTACATTATGAATCCAGAAAAACGTACCCACATATTCCATACTACAAATGCAAAGGGATCTATTGAAAGTAAAATCAAGATACTGCAAAAAATCATTCCAGGATTAGGCCTTGATGCAAATGTCTGTATTTGAAAGAAGCTATGATATTATTCAGTATGATACTACCTTTTATAAGTCTAACACTAGTAACTTGTACATTTTGGACATATTTCCTGACGATATGTCTGGGGAGCTTCTTCCAGCTATTGGAAGTAGGTAGGATGGGAAGGAGAACGCAGTTTTAGTGAAGAGTGGCTATGCAAGAGAGGCGGTGGTCGCTCATTGGTTGGAACAGAGGATGGGGCAGATTCAAACCCCTTGGAGAAGCCCCTTCCCCAAGATATTAAGAAAAGGCCCACGGATGTCCATGACAATCTTTCCATTGCTCTCATCTGCAGGAAAAGCCAGCGTGTGGCTTTGGGGCAGGAGGAGAGAGTGTGGCTTTAACAGGTACCAGTTTTGGGTTTTCTGTTCCTTCAGGTGAGCTGCATACAGGCTGGGCCAGTGTGGGGGCTGGAGTGTGTGCCAAAGGCAGAAGTTGCTGAAGATGGAAAGTTCTGTCTTTCCTGCAGAGCAAAAAGACATGCCTTGACACAGAAAACACCATCTTGAGCGGTGGGGCACAAAGACATTAGAGAACCAGATGTCATCCATGCATCCGCCCGCTTGGTGCTCAGCTGGGTGCAGGGAGGCACCCAGACCAAACTTAAATACTCATGTGGACTTCTCCAGAGTATTCCTGTGGCTCACCCCTAAACTTAAAACACACCTGGCTAAGCTTTTCCAAGGCAAATAGTTGTGTTCATATTCCGTGTTCATCTGTCTTGGACGATTTATTTATTTACTTTTTCTGTGCCAGGCAAGTTTTATTGAAGACATCCTGCAGGTTAACTGGTTGCAGGTGACTTTAGTTTGAGTGGCTTCTGCCCTTGGAGGGAGGTGCAGGGAGGTGGCCGGAGGGAGGTTTGTTGGGAGCCAAGAAGTCTGCATTTCATCCCCAGGCAGAGCTGCCGTGGGGCAGGTACAGGTGAGTGGTGGCTTGGGGAAGGAGCTAAGGGAGATTGTGGGTGCCAGAAAGGGACTTTGGCTTCCCCAAGTCAACTGAAGAGTCGTATCACACCGATTTTTCACTAGCATTGTATTTTTATGAACACATACTCATACTAGGTAATGCCACCTCAAAATGTTTGATCTATTTAGGTATACCTATGTATAGATTTTTCTGTAGAGGTATAATACAATAACAATTTATGTAAAGGACACAAGAAGCATTTTGAAGATGTAGCGCCTTTAATTCTATATGCTTTCCTATTGCAAGCTGATTTTTAAATTGGGAAACTTGGGAAAACCTTGTAAATGAGGCTGCTGGTTTATTTATTTATTTGTTTCGTTTCAGCTGAGACAGATGGGATTCTCGGATCATGCACTGTTAAGCCTTCCTTTGGAATTCGCGCCACTGTGGCCACAGAGCCCAGATGGTGCTTAAATCTGTCATTTTTTAACAACCCGACTTTCTTAATTTTATATCCAAACACATTGAGCATTCGAAGTGATTAATTACTGTCCAGATATGTCTGTGCTGCAGCAATTTACGCGCGTGTGCCAAAGATCATTTTGTTTTGGAGTAGGTAGTTTGGTGAGGGCTGAGCGGGTGGTGAGAGACTCACCAGCAGATACTTTACGTTGGAGGTAGCAGCGCGGTGCTGCTTGTATCATCCTTCTCCCACAGCAGTGGCTTAGCAAAAAGTTTCCCTAAGTAAAACGGAATTTTGGTGCACATGGATATTTTAAAGCTTCCATGGAGGCTTTTCACTATTGCCATATAAGTTTCAGCCTCACCAAATCTTCCATTTCCCATCAAAAGGGAATTTTTTTGATGCCTGGCAAATACAAGCATTCTTTTCAGGATTTTACATCCATACACTAGTGACATGGCCAAGATTATAATGGCCAAGTATTTAGTAAGAGAAAGCTGAAGGGTTTTCTTCAAGAAGCAGAGCTTGTTCCAGAGGTTTCAGGAATGAAATGATCAAATTACCATAACTCCTCAGAATCAGATGTTTCTCTGGTGGCTTCTGCTCAATTTGTATTTAAAAGTGGTCATTCTTCTGGAAGACTTTAAACATTATTTGCAAGTCCAGCGCTGGCATTAATTTGCATTTTTGCAGCAGGGTGCTATCAGTTCCTCGATTTTTGGAAATGAGGGAAGAAGTGATGCTGCACGGTCCATGCAGCTCCAGCTCTAGCTTTGCTGCAGACACCAATATAGCCCATCAAAATCCTTGAACCGCTGCTGCTGTTCCCTTTGAGCAAGCACTGTTAGACAACCACCCAAAGGTTATTTTTGGACGTTACTGCCTATTGTTTGTTGGGTGACATAGGTCTGGTGCTGGTGGAACTCTGGCTTTCAAAAAACCCAGAGAAGTGGGAGCTTCCTCTGGTGTGCCTGGAGCCAACCATGGTTTCTAGGGCTTTCCTCCCCTTTGCGAAGGAATTGTAGTGCTCCTGCTATGTTAAACGTTGGCAAAGCAAATGTCTAACGCTGCCCATTACGGGGGGACACGGGATAGCATCAGGCTGTGTCACTCCTTCTTCATACAGTCTTTATACCTTGTACAGTCTTAGTTATTGGCACCACTGTTCCGTGTCTCCCCCAACCATGCACACCAGTGGGGGGACCAGTTCATGTGAACGAAATAAACCATGTTACTAGAGACTGCTATGCACTTATCCAAGGAACTGAAGTTCGGCAGGGATTAATTTTGTTCTTCTTAAAAACCTTGAGAAAGAACCATTCCTCACCATATTAACACGCTTGAAAGGAAAATTTAGTTCTGGAAAAGCAAAACGAGATTTTTCCCCCCCTCCCATTTTCCTGGAATCTGCCTGGAATCAGATAAGTAATAAGTAATCAGATGATTAGATACCACTGGCCAAATGTATGGTTTAAGGTTTTAAGGAATACCTTCTACTAAAATGAAATTGTGCTGTTCTACAGCTCAAATAGGCAAAGTGTAATGTTTGATGGAGTGCATTCTAAAGTGGTATGTCTTACGTAGATTTTATCGTTTCCTTGAAAATAAACATCTTGCTAGCTCCAGCACAGCACTTGCTTGGAAATTGTGCTAATATATATATAGGTAGTTATAAATCAAGTTTAGACAAACGCACATAATGAAGTGAATTTGCATCTGTGTTAAAGTAATGTGCTATATTCATACAGATAAACGCATGTATGTGTGAGTGTATAATTAGTCTGAATGTTCCCATTTTTAAATATACTGTAGTTTGCATTATTTAACACACTCCTGTAGAAAGCTTTTATTCCAAGAGCACTACGCCTCGGTATAGACATTTCCCTTGTTAAATTTCAGTTGAATTTAATTACTGTTAGTAATTACTGACTGGCAGTCACTGTTGCAAAATTGATAATTAATATTAAATAACCAATGTACAGGATTTAAAATTAAAAAAAAAAAAAGTTCTTTTGAGGAGGAAGGTGACTCAGCTCCGAAGCCCAGAGCTGCGTCCCAGCACATCCAAAATCACATCCAAATCTTCATCCCTGCTTACAACACAATCTAGGAGGTCTTACAGTAATTCTATCAAGTTGCAGCAGTGCTTTGCCGCTTGCTTTTGGTTTGTTACTTAATAAGGCAGGAGAAGGCTGAGCTGCTGGTTCTGGTTTTTAGGAGGAGAGATTTATTGGCTTTCTGGGGCAGGGAGTTCGAGTTACTGTGTGTGCTTCCTCACGCTTTTACTGGTGATATGTGTATCTAACACAACATTTTCTGGACAGGGTAAGAGCGCTGTAGTTGGGAAGGGTTTTTTCTGCCCTTTCTTGTTTGTACTCTACCATATCTTAAGAAGTGCGTACGATGACACCTTCTGCAGTGTTGCAGTGTTCAGTTAATTTTATGTAAGTTATAAACCCGAAGTTTATATAAAAAGAACTGATAAGCCCTTAGCCTGAGCCTCACTATAAAAAATAACCACTGTACATTGTTAGTATTAAGTTAGAATAATCCTCGTTAGTATTTCTATTTTTTCGTCTTTGATAAATAATTCAGCTTGGTAGCAACTCTGTAAGCTGTTAATAATAAGCATCATAAGTTTCCATTAAAGTGAATCCTGGTGGTGTGGTGGGAGTTGATCCCTTCACTAAGGAGGTTCTGGTCTCTCCTCAGCTTGCTCCTGGGTATAATAATACCTAAGTTTCAGTAGCCCATTAAATGACTGCATCAGCAGTTACTTCTGCACCTCCTAGGTGCCCCTAAAATGTAATAATCAGAGTTTCTTAGACAATGAAAGTGCAAGTCTGGTGGGTTTTTCTGGTTCTCTTTTTGGAAATAAATATACAGGGAAATTTACATCTGTAGCTTCAGCTCTGTTTTTTCCTTCCTATATAAAGCAAAATAACTTATGTTCCACGGGAAGGTCCTGGTTCAGATTCCCTTTATTTCAGGTAGAGATAGAAAATGATGCTACCAGGTTTGCACTTTTCACGATACTTCAGGGCAGTTTCACCCAGGAGGAAATTACTGCTGTTGACACTTTATTATTGTATGTTTGGTTTTGGCACAGAAATTACTTAGACTATCTCTGTGCCATCTTCCTTAGATCTTGTTAGCCAGAGAATGACCTGGCACTGCTCACCACCTTTTGACACTTAAGACGTCTGAGGGCGGCTTCTCCTTGGAGTCTCCCCCTCATCGGGAAAGCCAGGGATATGATCAGACTACTGAGAATATAGAAATCCTTTTGATGAGTAAAAGTTAAACCAGGTTATCTTATCAAAAACCCAAAACACAATCAAAAGGATGAAACTCCCAAGATCACCGTTCCTACCCACCTTTTAAAAAGAACCCACTTCATCTGATTTCAAATCTATTGGCTTTTATCTTAATCGTTGTTCTTAGGCTGTGTTCTTAGGCTAGGGTTCCCATTTTCACTGGTCCTCTGTCACAGAGGATATAAAACTTTAATACAAAAGGCTATGAAACGAGTTGCTTTTTATCTGCAGCTTACCTTTGTCGTGTGGTCAAAACAGGATGAGGAGAAAAGGGGATCACCCTTACTAGGGCTCCTCTTGCCTACCTCTGGGAGCGCTTCTTCCCAACACCCCAAACGCTGGACTCTCCAGGATGCTGCTCTAATCGCAAAAAAGCTGTCTTTCACAAGTGAGTCTTTTTAACCTTTTCCTAATGAGTTCCCAAGTGCTTTTTGGCCATAGATATTAAAGCTTGTGTGTTTGCGATTTCCCTGGCAAGCTGCCGTTCGTAAAGAGGATATAGTGTTTTCTTGGTCCTTTGCCCAAAGTAATTTTGCAAGGAACTGTAACAGCATTTAGTACATGTCGTTCATTGGAGAGAAGTCATTGTAATTGCATTTGATCACAATCAATTTATGGCTCTTTTATCATGTTTTCATGCTGCATATCTACTCAAACATCATAGCAAAACTTAATGGCTACTGTTTTACTTCTGCGTAAAACATTTTATAGCCTTTTTGTGCAGCAGACATCAGGTTTCAATCACCGTTGCCCCATAGAGAGAGAAAAAAGTTGGACGAAGAACTATCAAAAGTCCTTAACTACATAAAATTTTATATCAGGTCAACTTCCCATAAAAGATATTAAATGTATTTTGTGGTTTATTCTGCACGTTAACAATTTTAGAGGAGCTGCAATATTTTGGGGGAAGCAGCATGAAAGGGGGAAGTTAATTCACAGAAGATGTTTTACATTTGGGGTAGTTTTCCTTTGTAAAAGGATGGATTTGGATGTGGAAAGTGCTGTAGTCACATTCTCAGAGTGGCTTTAAAAGCTCGCTGTTGCCTTCGCAGAATTCAGATTTCTGACCTTCTGCTGTGCCTGTTTAATCATTGCTTTAAATTTGCGATGTTCCATTCATAAAACCCAGCACAATTCATGTGCCTTAAATTATATCTTTTGCTGCCTGAGCACTGCCGAAGTTCCCAGCTGAAAAGTTTAATTAAAAGGGAAACTTTGACATGCTGCTGAGAAGATTAGTTCGCATTAGAATGGCGAGATAAAAGAAAATTTACTTCTAATCTAATTAACACCAATTAAAAGATGTAAAAGAATTTGCGTTGGCCAATTGTTAATTATGCATCAATTTGCCTTTCCTGTAACAAAAAAAGCAAAACGTGACCCGTTTTGTTTTAGGATACCTATAGTGTGATGATATCGCCACAGTCATTTTTCATGCGAATTGGCTAAGATGGTAACACTTACTTCGCATCATCCCAGTACTTTGGTTTGTGCTCAAGATTCTAGTGGAAGGTTATTTCAGCTTAATTGGTCTGTAACTTGACAACTGTATGTAGGCATGATGGACATGCAAATAAAAATTCAGGGTTTGCTGAAGATACTTCATCGCTGGATGGTAGGCACTTGCTGCGAGTCTAAAATGTTCTTTATTTTTTTGATGTGCATTTGCTTTTTGCTACTGTGGCTTTTGCAGATTTAAAATTTAAACGTGAGACGTCTAGTTCAGTGTAAAGAAAGGACCCAGGCAAGACTATGTTGTTTACATTCTGTTAAGCACTTTATTTTTATTGAGGTTATCATATTACTGGATGATTTTATATATAAATAGCATTTTTTTAGTAACACCACCAAATGAACATTTAGTTTACGACGCTGGTTGCTGCTTGTGCCTTCAATAACCTGAAGATAAATTTAATACAAATTTCCTGAATTCATGTTGACCTTATCACCTTCTTTAACTCTTTTACTCGCTGTGTATCTGTACAGCTGATAGTGTGGACATGGTTTGCCTTCAATGTGGCAATTCTAATCGGGTTATGAAGATGTCAGAGCTCTCAACAGCAAGAAAGTTGCGTATTTCTGGTAACCAGCGACTGGAGAAGGGAGGTGCGTGCTTGGTTCTGAAAGAGGGGTTATGACAACCCACTTTAGGAAAGTAATATGGAAATGGAATTTTATGGCCAGGTTGTATATTACGGGGACAAAAGAGGACAGGGAACATGTCAAAGGGAATAGAAATATTTGTGTTACAGTATTGCTTGCAATCAAATGGTATAGAGTTTTAACAATGTCTTAATTAAGAATTGCCCTGAATTTGCTCATAATATTCAAAAACCTAAGTAATTCTTTACCACTGTTAAAATGTATCAAATAACTCTTCTGTATGTCTTCTTGTTCGTGTTATGCCTTGCTGTGCTGTTCTTTACGCTTTATATTGCCTTTTGTGAAAAGCATCACAGAGGTTCTTTCTAAAGAAAACAAACCAGGAGCTAGAACATTAAGAGTACATTATATATTTGACCAATCACTTTTATAAAGTCTGATGCAAGTCTTTAATCTGAGATCCTTGGAGAATGCTTTAGTTTTTAATATTTCTATGACCTTCTCCAGGGGACTGAAAAATTACTTTGAAGTATTAAAGTGGTGCATGGAGTTTTAGCTGTGTGATTCCCATTAAAGTCAGTAGGAGCCAGGTAGCTAAAACTCAACACAACTATGAAAACATACTCCTTGTGCAGTGTTAAGTAGTAAAGCAATTCTGTGACATGGCAGTGACATTTTATTGCATTTGCTGGCTTTATAGATCCACTCAAGGCTTGTATTTTTACTAGAGTTTTACTGTTCAGTGAAAATAATAAAGGAATATTCAAAAGCAGGTGTAGGCTATTCTAGTTAAAGGCACAGCTGTTGGGAAAACCTGGCAGCTTACATCTATTTTTAATGTAAAATGGCAAAATTCGTTTTGCAAACTCCGAACTCATCACCCGCATGCTGGTCGTAAGTGTTTGAGGTGCCCAAAAATACTTCGCACACTCTTGGCCCAGAGCCACCATCAGCCCTCAGTGACCAACGACGCAGGCAGGTGATGGGGATTTTTCATCTCGCCATGCTCCCGTCCAAGGAGAAGGAGGAGCCAGTGCTTCCCAGAGGTACTGACAGGCAAAGCAGACATCCAGAAGAGAAGCCTGATCTAATTAATACTGTTTCTTTTAATCTGAAATACCCCTACATTTGGCAAATGTATCTACAGAATTGTCCCTGCTTACTGCAGGGGGGTTGGACTAGATGACCTTTAAAGGTCCCTTCCAACCCAACACATTCTATGATTCTATTATACAGAATGAGCATTCAGTCTTTGAACCTCTGCAAAAGCAGAGAGATTGGGGTTTTTTGGTGCTTTTTTTCAATATCCAGGTTGTGGAAACCTCTAAGAGGGCAAAATGTTTTTATTTGATGTTGTTTCACCCTATGGACTGAGAAGGCAAGACTTTCAATGGGAAACACGGTATTTAGGGATAGGTCTCAAAGAAATCTGTCACCACATCTTAATCAAACATCGTGACTAGATTCCAGTAGCGTGCCTTTACTTTCAGCTCATGGCAGTAAGATTCTTAGTTTTGTCTGTCAAAGATCTCCATATATTGTATTTTATATGAGCTTCTGATTATACTCCAAACCCTGCTGCAATAAGTTTTACCCTGTACAAAACCTATATATATTCTTTTGTGTTGACGATGATAATCTGCCCTGCATCTTTTCTAGCAAGGGTAACTCATGAAATCAGAGGTGTTGGTCATCGTCATTAGCTACCTTTCAGCTCTTCTGGATTTTTTGCTCTTGATACTTTCTAGCTGTAGTGTCTGTCTGACTGAGAGCAACTGTTTTTTACAGAAAACCTCTGGTCCGGCCAAATTTACACCAAAAAAGTAGCCTAGAATGTGAAAAGATAGTGTCTTCTGTGGACATTTAAAATTTCTTTTTGAATGGCAGATAAGTTTCTGTATCAGGTTTTCTGAAAGAGTGTGGGAAGTCTGGTTTATGATATTAAGGGAGGAAAAAATGCAATGGTATCTCCATTCAGTCATGTCCTAAGATGCAATTGCATAGAGGCTTGTCCTTATAAAACCAAATTGCCTTTTCCAAAAGAAAAGCCCATGCTTATGGGTTTTTTTGGCTCTGGAGCTGCATGCAGAAGTTTGTAGGGTTGTCATACACCAGGGACCAGTTAGAAATAATTGGTAATACAGTGGGGTATTAACAATGCTTGAGAAATGACACCATCACAATCTTTAAGCAAAAGTCAATTCCGAGTTTTCCTGCCAAGGGCATCTTTTCTTTGTCCACTGCTTCACAAGAAGAGCAAGCGTTGAGAGGAGCTGGCAATCAGAACTCCCTTCACCTCTTCAAACTTGACCTTTGTCCAGTTTGAAGTACCTTTGGAACCAGCACATCTCCTTTGCATCCTTCTGCGCCAAACCAAAACATCCTCTAAAAAAGTCACAAGACAATCAAGTTGTTAAGCGTCTATGAAGTTTAATGTAAGATAAGTCAGCAGTTCTATTCACTTTGCCTGAAATCAGAAAGGAGGATTTAAAGCTTCCAAATCTTGCATTTCATGACAACATCCGGTAGCCATCTGACGATCTGGACAGCCTTCTGCTGGCATCCCTACCTGGGCCTGCCACGTCCTCCCGAGTAAGGACCAGAGCTGCCTACCAGTCAGTGCTGCTGGCTGGGACGTGCTCCTTGGTGCATCACAGATGCAGTTTCTGAGAGGCATCCTCCAATTACTCTAGAATTTTGGGGCCTGAGTTCATCTCTAACTGACTTGGTGCGCTAAGAAGCCCACAATGCTCAAGAGATAATCTGACCATTAATATCTGACTACAGCTTCTTGATATGGCCAGTGATATGCTGACATTTACATTTTCACCCAGAAATTGGGAAATGCGCATAACGCATCACATTACCTCAATAATGCTGCAACTTTTGTGCAAGTAGGCAAGTATGTTTACAGTGTTCAAGTTATAGTGTATCATGTTTTATAGCATCAAGTGTTTCGTCATTACCATGATCATTTCAGTTTTTCTCAAGCTGACTGAGAAATTTCCAAAATTAAATAGCACGGAAAGATAGCAGGAAGTGTCCGTGGGCTAATCTATCCTTAATACCCAAATTTTTGTTGTGTGAGTCTCAGCACAGTTTGCCAGGGGCTCAAGTGCTACACAGGGTTTTCAGAGAAAAGTAGTGGTAATTCATCTTTAATATGGGCATATAGCTCCCAGAAGCTACAGGCTTCAGCATATAAAATGACCCAAAGCACAGACTGCAGAGATAAAAAATCCGTCTCAAAGAAGAGTTTTGCTGCACTTCTGTTTCGAAACAGTAGGCTGTATTTGGAAGTCAGAGGGTTGACTTCCTTGGGTCCATAATTTATATGAATTAGATTTCCTGAGCTGCTTTGATTGTTTTTCATGGGCCATTTTCAAACCTTTTGAGAAGGGTGTATTTATGAAATACTGACCTGACTATAGCATCCAGGCACAAGGCCAAGGACTTGCTCAGCATTGCTCCTCTGCTATCCCACGCATGTTTGTACTGACCTCTTTGGAAATGTAGAGTGATATTTATTGGTATATGACAATAGAGAGTAACTTTCCTCAGACAGTTAATCCAAAAGGACGTTTCTGTAATTTTTAACAACACAGTGTATGTGTGTGCATCTGTATTTGCATATTTAATTAATTACTAGAAAATTCTTGACCATGATTTGCAAGACATAGCAAACATGTCTGAATAATAGAAGAAACAATAGTATCATTATACTAGCTTTATTAGACTTTTCAGGTTTAAATATGTAACTAGATTATGATTTTATTTAATAGATTATGATTTCATTATTTATTTCTCTTTAATGGAGAAATATTTGGAAGTGTGCAGAGACTGAATCGAATTTTCATTATGTACCTGGTCAGGGACCAGGCTAAATGATTCTTTAAGCAGTTTGGGAAAAAAAAAAAATGCTCATTGAAGACTTGTTAAGTCGTGTGAGAATATGCATTAAATGCTTATCTCTCCTGTGGGTATGTAGGTATCAGCTACTTGGTTTACTGTGTGAGGTTTAATGCTTTTCTTCTAATTTCTAATGAACTTTACCACCAGACTACTTGATCATGACTAAGCCTATGAACAATGCAAATGGAATTGCCCCCTGATGGTGAGGAATGGGGCCCAGATGGCCCTTAAAAGGTGATAATTAGGAAATATAGCATATCTGAGTAGCTAGAAAGAGAGAAATTTGTTGAAGACAGTCAATCTGTTTGAAGCAATGGTCTTTCCCTTAATTATATAGATTTTCATTTAAGGCTGCTTTAAAGTAAATTTTCCCAGAAAATTTTATTTGCAACTGGAAGCTAGAAACCACTGATTCTGCTTCTCCCTGTTTTAAATTCTCCGTGGAACCTTTTTGTCTAGTGTTGTCTCCAAAATATGAGTGACGGGCTGGCTGTGCATGTTCTGGCAGTATTTTGGGTTGTAGGTATTTTGCTGCTGCAAAATGGCAATAAAATGAGAAGCACCAGATATAGATATTGGTACGTTGTAAAACATATGCATTACCAGGAGTCAACTGTAAACTCTACTGGATGAGGATTTGCTTGCTTATAGAAAGATTGGTCACTGTTTTGAGAATTTCATTGCCTTTGGCGTGTGTGTGTGTGTGTGTGTTAATAAAGCTCAGACTTTTATTTCTCTAGTTAACTTTATAACTTTATTAAAACACTGTGATTTGGAAATATATTGTTGCTTTATATTATGGCTCAGATGCTAATGAAATAGTACCACAGGTCGTTTAAGGCTTTCCATTGTAGCTCTCCTTTTACAGCTGCCTTATGAAAAGAGTTTTTATGTTGATTGTATTTGCTGTGTTGTGAGAAAGATTGCTGGTGGGGAAGAGACATTGATTTTGCTAGCTTCTGGGAGGATATTGTGGGGAAAAGAGAAAAATTACTGTTAAATCCACTGCTACTGATTTTGTAAATTCGGTAAGCTCTGTACCTGAGAGTGATGTGACTCAAGCAGATATCATAATTTCATAGGACAGGTAAACAGATATAAAGGTAGAGACATACCACAGGTAGGGCCATATCAAGTACTAATGTTTTGAACATGAAGTCTTGACTTGAATTCAAGTGTCAAATGAAAGCCTGTGACAAGTATTTAGCAGTTAAATATGTTGGGATGGCCTGCTCAAGCTGACGCCGGATTCACCATATCAGAAATAATTCTCCAAAACAGAGGTGTATCTAGCAGACTGTTTTCTTGCTGTGGGAGAGGACAGACTTGCTGACAAAATAGGGAAGGTCCTCCAGGAAGATTATTTTGTCCCCTAAAATACACTAATTCTGTCTCATATTCTGTCCCTTAGGAAATGGTACCATGTTATTACCCTGTGACATTGAAATGGAAATACAGGGCTCAGCAGTCACTGTATTGCTGGGGCCCAGAAGTGCTCGGATCATCATTGCCTATGTTAACCTCCACCTCATGTTATGTATTGTCCTCTGTTTCTAAATGCATTTTCGTCAGCTTCTCGTTGGCTGAATTGGGATCATCAAAAGGTCAAGTTTCTAGATCTTTAGATACCAGCGCACTACTGGTTTCTCTGCTGCTGGAGCTGGAGCACCCGCTTCTTACAAGGAACCAAAAAAACAGTACTTAAGCCAACCTACTGAGAGGGAAGCTACAGGAAAAGATATTTTTTCCACAATTTCTTCTGATTTTCTTTCCAAGTGTTACGTACTCCAATGCATAGAATGATACCTATGTTGGGTTATGGCTTCTATGGCTAGAAGTCATATTGCAGTAAGTAAAAATATTTCCAAGACTTTGAATACACTTGTAACACCTTGTTTGATGATACAAATATTAAATGGTAGTATTAATATGAAATGAAATTAAAAAATAGTCTTTGTTGTCAGTTTGCTATAGGTTAATTGTGACATTGTTGTAATACATCCATAAATTGTTCCTCAGACTGGTAGCGGTTTGAGCTCCCTGATATTTTTTTAATTAAGAATTTTGAAGCATGAAAACAATGTCTGTGAAACTATTTCACATTTTTTAGGAGAGTTTTAAAACTGCTAGAAATTACATAGAAAATATTGTAAGTTGTTAAGAATAGCTCTGGCTGGTAGTATTTAAATTCAAGTTAATATAGTTTTAGGAGATACGTGACTGTTGAAGTGGCAAAAAAGTACCAGCTGTTAAGTGCCGGGGGGGGAGGAATAGTAAATAAACACAGCGGATTTCCTCCTCCCTGCCTCACACATCACAGCATACTGTAAATACGAGTACGACTTCAGCAAGGCCTGTGGGATTCACCACGTGCTTGACCCAGGAGTGGTCTGGATGCAGACCCCACCAACTGGTGTCCATGTCCACAGCCAGATCCAGCGTGCGAGTGAGAGCCGTCATGGTGAGAATTACCGTGGCCCTCACATAATTTAGATGATTTTGTGAGTGCTGCAATAGCACTGTACATTTGGATAAAAGCAGTTTAGCAAACAGATAAAAGAGGTTTTGTTTCTTTATCATGATCATGAGGAATTTTCTGCACGCTGAGGTTTATGCCCGTCTGAAGCAACCAGCACATCCAAGTGGATGGTGTTAGAGGTGCATAAATGGAAAGCAAAGGAGGCAGGCGGTTGATGTCTGTGTGTAAAAAGTTAGTTGCCTGTTTATCGTGTCCAGAAGCGCCTTTCCATTTGACAAGTCGCGTGTGGGTTTTGGGCCTCTCACTACAGGAGGGACATTGAGGTACTGGAGCGTGTCCAGAGAAGGGCAACAAATCTGGTGAAGGGTCTGGAGCACAAGTCTTATAAGGAGCGGCTGAGGGAGCTGGGGCTGTTTAGCCTGGAGAAAAGGAGGCTGAGGGGAGACCTTATCACTCTCTACAACTACCTGAAAGGAGGGTGTAGAGAGGTGGGGGTTGGTCTCTTCTCCCAAGTAACAGGTGATAGGACAAGAGGAAATGGCCTCAAGTTGCGCCAGGGGAGGTTTGGGTTGGATATTAGGAAAAAATTCTTCACCAAAAGGGTTATCAAGCATTGGAACAGGCTGCCCAGGGAAGCTAGTTGCGTCACCATCCCTGGAGGCATTTAAAAGACGTGTAGATGTGGTGCTGAGGGACATGGTTTAGGGGTAAATTGGCAGTGTTAGGTTAACAGTTGGACTTGATAATCTTAAAGGTCTCTTCCAACCAAATTGATTCTATGATTCTATGTGTCTTCCAGGAGGCTTCCACCTTTCCTTCCTTCTGTGCGCCTATGCTGCCCACTCCGGGCAGCTGTGTCCCCTTCCCTGCCGTAAGGGAAGGCTTTGCTGCCAACCCGTTACGTCTCCCAAGTCTCCCGAGTGCTGCATTTCTTTTTGTTCTGGTTGTTGTAAGCTGAATAAACAAATTTCACCTGCTCTGCTAGGCATGACTGCACTGCTTCCCAGCATTTCTGTAGTGTCAATATTTTGGGTTCCCTTCTGCTTTGAATGGAATAGTTGGGTTTATTCTGCTGCTCTTCTGCAGTTGTTTTTTTAAAAAAGATAGACTCTTACTGTCATTAATGTTGTTTGTTATTCAAAAAGAGTGGTTTTAGTCTATCCATCCCAGCCTCCCAAAAACCTTCCAGAACGCTCCATATTCTGTCATTTTACAAGTAATTTATTGCGAGTTTAATTTTACAGGGCAGGAAGGAGAAGACAGAGGTGGAGGGTTACTGCATGGTGCTCTGATGCGATTCCATGTGCTTGTTCTGTTTATTATAATTGATTGGGAATGGTTAAAGTACCTAACAGCTGCCCACTATATTGTGCTGATATTTATATGGTACTTTTATATTCTGTCTGAAACCATAAGCACAAAGGGTTTCTAAAGAATTAATATAAAACTTGCTTGTAAAATTCCATGGTTTATAGCACGATCCCTTCAGCGCAGACCTGTTTGGATTCTGTGGGTGGATGCTGCTTAACTCTGTGCGATCCTTTTCCGTGCTTCTCTCACACAGAAAAACTCTAGGCTTCGAAAAGTTTAAAACCTTTTATCTTAGTGAGGCAAGCCTACCATCTTTTTGTGAGGAACTTATTTTCAAAGTAAGTGACAGGTATACATGCAAGATTAAGGCGGAGTAGATATCCTGAAGTACTTTAAATCACTTGGGTAACCAGTGGCCACTTTTCCCTAGCTTGAAGCCTTTTGTTTAGGATTAACTCCTTGGTAGCTTGCTTATTTTCCCTTTCAAACAGACAGCCTAAGGCTTGATCCAGGAAATTACGCTGGTGCAAACTGCCTCAGGACCATCTTTCCCTTTTATCCAGCAACCACACTTGCCGTGGGGCAGCCTCTGATAATACTTTCTCCAAAGCTGAATTTAAGGTTTCATGTGTTTTACATCCAACCCTGGGTCTGCAGCTCCTGTTTTCCCACTACACTAATACAACCCCATCTCTGGTTGGGGTAAACCACAACCCCTTTGTTTCCTCGTGAGCCTCTGACCATCGCAAGGCTTCATACCATCCATCCAACCGTGTTGGCGTGTTGTCAAAGGAGCAAAATAAGCTGGGGGAAAACCTGCAGCTCTTTCTAGGTGCTGGCAAACCTGAATGTCTCAAACACCTCCTCTGGAGGCTCTGCTGCTACTGCTGTGGTCATTTCTCCAATTGCAGTGACTTCCCCAGAGCCACTGTATTTTAGTCCCATAAATAAGATTATCCTGGTGCCTTCTCCTGCTCTGCACATACATTGATCATTAACTCAACTGGGAGCACAGAAAAGCTGAGAATGGTTGGGATAAACTAAAGGGGTGGGAGGAAAGAGAGCAAATGTATTAGTCCTGAGCGGGTGGCTTTGCTACGGGCAAAGGAGGTGCAATGTGAATTTTTCCGGAGTCCTTTCTGACTGCAGGAGGTGGTGGGGCTGTCCTGGCCATCTCCACCTCCCTGGAGGCTGGTCTTTCCCCAACCCGCAGCCTCTTGAGTCTTGCCGTGCCTTCAGGCTTGGTGTTTGGCTGTGGAAGAAGACCATGCAACAGGCGTGCTGCTGGACCTGCCCCATGACAAGCCGAGCCTGGCTGGGGAGCAGGTTTGCTTGGAACCATGTTAGCTGTGCATGGCACTGACCATCAGTCCCACCTGGTGGTATAACCCTAGTCCTACCTGGTGCTATAACCTTGCTTAGTTGCCCTGCCACAGTGTTGTGCCAGCTGGAGCACCTGAGTCTCTAGTTTCCTTCTTGAGTGAGGTTTTAACGAATCTCCACCTGTAACATTAAAAACCACAAGGTTTTAACATGTATAATAATAATAATAATACTGCTAAGAGTATTCTGCTTTTGAACTGTGGGGTTCCCACATTTCCAAGCTTTTCTTTGCAATCAGCTGATCTTGAGATTTACCCTCTTTTAAAAATCATCATGTAGCTCTATGACTCTCAAAAAGGAAGCGTGAACACCAGACAGCATACCACGTTTTATAATGCTGATAAATCCCAAGGGCACAGTTAGCATACTGAATGTTGACAAAAACGAGAAGAGGCAAATGCCCCTATGAGTATGGTTATTTGTGCCTGTTTTCTTTTCATGGGCTGGATTTAGCTTTAATGAATGCATCCATGTGCCAGGAGCATCAGAGGCGCTCCCTGCCCCTTCCCACCCCTCCCACCCCCACTCCGGATGTTATTACACAATGTTAAGCATATTCTTTCCTGGACATTTGCAAAAGAATAGGAAGATTACCTTATTTTCATGTCTATAGCCTGCGTCGAGATAACTTGTACCCTGTTAGAAGTACTTATACTTGAAAATAAGGCTGTGGTTAATCTGCGCCCACAGAAAACCTGTATTAAAGCGGCAGAAGCAGGGTGGGATTAGAGAGAGGAAGAACTAATTGGTCACACAGAAGGAGCTCTTTGGCGGGTGGAAGAACAGTAAGCTCCCCATCACATGCATTCTCCTTATTTTGTTTTGGTTTGTATTTGAACAGCTAACCCTTGGATTGCATACATGAAAATAGGAGAGTAGGAATTCGCACCTCGGGAAAGGAGCAAAGCTGCCTGCTTTAACACTATGCTCCGTAGTGGGATATAAGGATTGTCTTCACTTGGCAAAGCAGTTTTGAGTTCAGGTAGCTAATATACATCTGCTGCGCTCAGGTAAAAACACAGTGAAGACCAGGCACTTGGGTTTTGTTCTGAGGTCATACCCCGACTCCGCATGGAGTTAACCTCCTGATAAAAATGAAGTACCTGGTTTCCACTGTCTTTCTACCTGCCAATACCTGCCATGCACAAGTTATTCCAGGGGGGGAAAAAAAAACCCCAACAAAAAAAACCCAGCTGCCTTTTTATCAGGGAGAAGCCTGAGGCAGTGGAATCCTCAGCCTTACAAAAATATAAATGACCAGGCTTTGATTCCTGCAGCAGGTTTAAGGCTGATTATTTTAAGAACCGTTGAAACCTGAAGCCGCAGCCCTCTGATTACAGTCCTAGTCTGTATTTGACATAGTGCAGTAATGATTTCTAACATCTATTTTAGTTTGGATTTAGAGAGAGAGAACCAACCTACATTGAAGTATATTACCATGCTCTGACTTGTGAGCATTGTGTAGGAGGTTTAAGTCAGATTATTTTAAGAACTCAACAAGCCTGAAACAGCATTTTTATGATTATAGCTTTCTTTTCCCCCCACCCTTTCCACCCAGAGCAGTAGTGAATTCTAACATCTCTTTTAGCTGGCTTTAGAGCCGGAGCCAGCCTACACTGAATTGGCCTCTTTTGATGCTACAGTATTGACTGAGGGGAGGGACAGATGGAACAAAAATCCTAATTGCCCAAACTTACAATAGGTTCCCAGCAGCAGCCATCACAAAAGAAATGTTAATGCAGTAAAAGGTAAATGGAAGGAAGCTAAACCCAACTTGTGGACAATTCAAAACCTACATCAATTTATTTTAAACTGCTTCCTGCAGTTTGTGAACACCTTCCTTGTCATAGTGGAATTATATTTGTTTTAACATTAGTCACTGCTCTGCAGAAGTCTTACCATGCTTCTGCAATTTGTAAAGTAAACTGGAAAATGTCATCTGGCATGAGGAACAAGTGACTTCCTATGGTCCAGGGCCAATGCTCTTGAAGTTATTTGTTGCAAATGGTCAGCTTCCCCTGCATAGTCTTCACAGCTGCAGCTGAACACTATCTTTTCTAGCAGTAAGAGTTGACGGTATCTGCAAGCACAACAGATGGCAGTAGCATTTTGATGCTTCAGCCATGAAATAAGGGGGCAAAATCTTATTCTCCATCCATCCATCCATCCATCCATCCATCCATCCATCCATCTCACAATAACTCTGTTAACGTGTCATTCATCACTTTTATATTTGCCATGTTTTCTGTTCCATTTCTATTTTCTGATGCCCTTACCTATATGTCTGCCTTTTAAAATGCAGCTCCTGTGGATGAAGTTGCAATTAATTAAGAGCATGCTGTAAACTGAAGAGTGCTTTGCAAGAAGCCTGTGTCCCTGTTCCATGCCCTGAAAAGCTCCCCCTCATTAAACAGATTTTAAGAGTAAGTTTCTTTGGCTGACCATCATTACCTTTTCTAATAATGGGTACAACTGAGGATTGTTTGGCCAGTTCTTAGACTTCCAAACTAGGCATTAATTCAAGATACGACTTTAAAATGCTTTTTGCCAGAGTGTAAAGAATCTCTAATCACAACGCAAGCCCTCTTGTGTTAGACCAAATATTTACAATTTGGGAAGATGATCCATCCTCTAAAGAAGCATCACTTATAAGTAATTAATATCTCATTTTCTTAACTTTTGTTTGGGGTGATACTCATAGGCTGTTTGGAGTCCACTGTTCTATGGTTGATGGATACCTACAATTACTCTTAGGAGAAGCAAATAAAACTGTCTCTTAAAATTAAAGTAAGGTGGGAACCGGTCCATATGTAGCACAGAAGATTTTAATTTTTTCCACCCTTTTAATCAAAATCATTAACAGTAAGTTTATAAGAACCATGCTTGGAAGCTAAATCCCGCCATGACTGGCTCAGTACCTTATTGAATTTGTCAGTCGGGTTCCTCCCCTTGCCTTCTCATGACCACACACCAGCAAAGTCTCTCATGTGAACAAGAGCTGTAGAAGACAAAGCCCTTGGCCAGTGGGCAAGGAAGAAGAAAGTGATTTTTGCAATCGTGTATTTTAATCAGAAGCTTTCTTAGTTGCTATACATACAACTTAAAGGACTCTGCCATCATGACAGCCTTATAAAGAAAAATGCAGATGCAACTTTATTTGTCCAACCATGGAGTCATGTTCAGTGAGATGGATGGTGTCTCCCCACTCCTCTGCACCCAAGAGGAGTCAGTCAGGGTTTCAGGGATGAAGTAAGAGATGCCTTTGCTACTTATTAGTGCGAGCGTGCTTATGTGGGCACACATGAATGGTGGTCCCTGATGCTTTTACTGCACAAAAAACCCACAAAAAATGCAACTACATTGTCCTGCATTTTTTAGGAAAAAAACATGGAAGTTATGAGTGCAAAAGCCTGATGCAGGGTTGTTCTCTAGCGCTTACCTGTGGGTGCCTTGTCAATAGTAAAAGTGTGAAGTAATGAAACTTCTAGAAATTCCTGCAGGAAACTGTGCTGCAGCTCCCTGCAGGGCTCCCTCCCTCCCTCTCTTTCTCCCTCCATGCTGAGGTGCAGTTGGCGTTTGCCGCTCTCAGTTTCACCTCGTTACTTCTAAAGCCGTTCCCCCAAAAGCCCCTCTCTGCCCACATTACAAAATTGCTGTCCATTTTCACCCAGAAAGCTTTGACAGGGCCGCAATCAGATGCTGCATCCAACATTTGTCACCGTCGCTTTTGTTCTTGAGAACCTTTGGGTTTCCCTCTCCCTCTCCGTCCCCGGCACGGCCTCGCACAGGGTGGATGGAGGGGTGCAGCCACCAGCTCCCCCCGTGCAGCTCCAGCTGGGTTCAGTGGGACTTAGCCTTTAATTATAAAGTGCTTTTTCCCACCTCTGCCTGATTATTAACCCCTTCTTTGCCTGGCACATGCACCACTGGTGGGAACGCTGCGAAAACGCCTACCCGGCGTCCCTGGGGTGCTCTACAGCAGAGGGGTTGTGAGCAGAAACGAGGCCCCATCTCTCCTCCTCCCATTTCCAGGGAATTCCTCCCATTTCTGCCTCTTTTTCCAGGCCACGAGTTTTGTACCGAAACTTGGCTTCTTGCAAGCCCAATTATTTCCATCCCATAGCTGTCTCCACTACCGTGGGGCGCTGGGTTTCAGTGCCTGGCAGCAGTGTCGCTTGCTGGTCCCCTCCACAGTAACAATTCAAGGTCTGTATGTTTAGTTATAAAAGTCAAAGGTTAAGTGATTTGGGAATAAAATGTCACCTAATGCGACAGAAATGCGACAGAACTGAACCCGCTGGTGCTTGCGTTACTCCTGGGGTTTTCTTTTTGCTTGCAGGCTTGGTGTTAAGTAATTTTATTAACTGAGGAGGGGGAAACATATTATTCGCTAACATTTTTATCCTCGTTGCAAAATTTATTGTGTGTTGCTTCATAAGTATTTGAAAGCAGCGCAATTGGGAAGGCAATGAAAGTAAAAATGGAACATGGTGGGTTTTTTTCTTTTGGAGGTGTTATTTAAAACATTGTACGATTAGTCAAAAAGATTAATTGTTGCTTGTGGCTAAACAGATGATAAATTTTAAAATGATATTATTACAGTGTGTCAGCATAAAAGCTCTGTGTCCCAAGTGTGTCGCCTTTTTATGTTTCTGTTGACAAGGTTCACATTTTATAGCACACTACCAGAAAGTGTTGACACATATTCAGATCACTGATTAAATGTTTTAAAAACGTGCCACTCAGAAACTAACCCTGATGGTCTTGGAGACAGGCATTTTAGGAGTCTGAATGCATTTCCCTTCATCAGTTAGGCTGTAGCACAGTGAGCAGTATTAATTAACAATTAAAAAAAATTTTTTTGTACATTACTATTTTAAGAACAGAGCTATTTATAATATATTTTCAGGCACATATTTTTATCGTCTTCAGTATGGTTTAAAAATTGAATGTTAAATAGTTCCTCAGAAAGATACTTAGGCACTGAAACAGGGAAATAAAGTCATCTTTCTCATGTAGGATTTTACGGAAGTTTTTTTCAGTTTGGAGCTTTTTTTGCTTTTGCTCATTGTTCACACTGATTTGTCTGTCTTGAGCCCGTGTTAAAAAGTACAAGTCAACACATCTGGAATTTCAAGCTGGAGATGCTCACGTTGTTTTGGAGATTTCACTCATGACTTTGTTCCAAGTCCTACGCTCTGATCTGCCACCTCAGACGTTTTCTCATCCATGGAGTTGCCTGAAAGTAAGCAAGCTCCACCTGAGCCCACTGTTCAGACTTTTTATTGCCCGGTCTTACAGATTGCTGGGCAATTCCCATTCCCACTGCTTTCGCAGAGGGGCTGCTTCTTCCTGCAGAAGAGTCATAGGAGAAAAAGCAAAACCAGTCGTGAAAGCACAAGTTTGGGACCCAGGTGTTTCCTCTCCCAGCCCTGCTCACCTTTGCAAGTTCAGGCGTCTTTGTAGAAGAAGATCTGCCCCCATCTATTTTCTGTTCTTGGAAACCAAGCGGCCCATTCGCAGGGATAACCCTGAGTGTGCTATTGCTTGGCTGTAAAAGTCCCTCCTGGGGGTCGTCGTGTGTTTGAGCCTCCTGAGCCTAAGCCGAGCAAGAGAACCGCAGCTCTCGCTCTGGGCAACAGCTGCTGGGTAGCTTCTTCAGTGCCTATCCTTTGAAAGAGAAGAATTAGCCCACATTAGAAATACATTGCTTTTCATTGCAGATATGCTGTGAAGCTGAACTTAGTATTTTCTACTGGTGTTTTGTTTGTTTGGTTGTTGTTTTGTTGTTGGTTTTTTTTAGAGAGAAGGTGTTACTGAAATATGAAAGATGTCATCTATTAGTGCTCTTTCTCAGTGTTTGCCACTCCAGCCTGTTCTCAATGGAGCAGTAGTATTTCTGGAGTGAAAAGTTTAGTCAAGTAAGAATATCTGGTTGACAGGTTACCTTGCTATTTCATGGGATAGGAATGCACAATGAACGTATCTTTAGTTATCTCATCTCTTGGTTCACTGGTAGATTATATTGTGCCTATCAAACTCTATTTGTATTACGAGTGCCATCCGTATTCTGTTTCCTTGTCATGCAGTACAACTATTCAGAAATATTTTTATTTTGGAAAACACTACTAAAATTTTGTGCGTATGAGGAAGCTGACTAGCTGAGTGGAGAAGGAATTTTTAATTGCACTATTTAAAGCCTTTTGCATGCTTCGTTTCCAAAAGATCATTCATCATGAAAAAAAGGTGGGGCTTCAACTTCAGTTTCTAGTGAAAACTCCCTATAAACATTTTTAAATTAAAAATTTTTGAAAGGAGACATCCTCCCATCTTTAGAAATTGGAATAACCTGTGGGGGAAGACAGGATCCACTCCCATATGTGTAAGACCTGGAAAGCATTGAATATATGCTCAAGTAGAACAGATGAAAGAGTCCTATCATCTCACTTCTGCTCTTGTGGTGATGTTGACCCACCTCTTGTTTTCCTTCCATTATGCCACCAAGGAGCGCTTTTCTAGTGGCTGGACTGCGAAACAAACCCATGGGGCCACGGTGCAGTCATATGTGCAGCAAGTCCCTCTGGCCACCACCTCCCCCAAGAGCCACCATTCTTGTTTTGCTCCTGCCCTTTTGGGGCTGCCAACCTTCTGCTTGTCCTCTCTGCCAGCAGGAAAGGTGATACAGCTCATACAACACAGGGTCGTGGGTGTGTATTAAAGAGAGAGAAACCATGACTTTCCTCAGGATGGTAGTTCAGCCCATCCCCGAGACAGTGGGATGCTGCCTCCTTTCTCCACAGACTGCCTAAAGGAAACAGGTAACTCGCACGGGCTCCACACCTGATATTTAGTTGACTAAAGAATTTTAAAAGGCAGACAGGTGAAATCTTGGCTCCGTTAAGTCAGTGACTTTTTTATTTCATTGAATTCAGCAGTGCTGAGGTAATTTACCCAGAGCGCTCCAGAGAATCCCGCTCTGGCAGTCAGGTAAATGGCCGAGCACAGGGCATCTGGAGCTGAACCTCCCATTCGGTGAAGCAACACGAGCGACACAGAAATGCTGGATTGGTGGCCTCGGCTTGGGGTTTTCCAAGATAAACAAGGAAGCATTACTGCAGTATTTGCTTAATTTATATTTTTGAAAATTGAAATACCTTCTGAGCACTAACAAATGGAGCCATCACGGTGCTAACAGACATGAAAATGCATCTATCGCTCCACTTACAGGACAAAAAAGCCTGCACCCAAACTCCCAGTTGGGTATTATTTCCTGGATTTACTACAAAAAGAACAATGCATGTTTATTAAAAACAGAGTGGCTTTTAGCAGCAGCAGTAGCGCCGCGCACAATACACCAAAGCACAACGGGGGCCTTCTCCCAGCAATTGATGTGGAGAGGACCTTTGGCAGAGCAATATGGAAATTCGCATTCAGTGGCTTGATTAATTTGGAGTTTGGAAGCCACCTTCCCGAGATGGATGACAGTGGCTTATTAAATAAATAAATAAGGAGCAAGCTGAAGTCGCGCCGGCGTTATAGCATCAGATTTATGTCATCTGCGCTGGCAGAAAAGGCCTTTGTCGCCGCTATTGTTCGGCCTGTCAGCGGAGGCCTTGGCAGCGGCCTTTTGTCAGGGCTTGTGTCGGGGGTAATAACGGGGAAGATGACGGCGGTTGGTCCGTTTGATGTAACCCGGTTTTATGGATGCCGGAGTTGGCATCCACACACGCGGGCGGAAGAAAATAAGCGTGCCGGGGCGCTGGGCCCGTCTGCCCTCGGCTCCCCTCTCCAATGGCCGGACAGGGGGGGATACGCCAGCCCAGGGTCCCGGGGGCTCTGCTCCGGTGTGGGTCGGCCCAGGGAGTGGAACGGGGAGGAAAGGCTAACAGGGAGTGGGGTCCCCACCGTCACATGTCCCTCCTTGCCCCTCGGCGCGGCTCCGGGGCTCGGGAGCCCGCACGGATCCTGCGGGAGCATCGGAAGCAAGCGGCAGGGTTTGGGGTACATGTGCCTAAAACGATTTGCAAGTAATTAAAAACTGTCTTGTACGAATCTGAGTATCACGGTATGTAATAATGACCTAGCCTACTCAGGGTAGAAGCAAATAGGAACATTAGGGAAAAAATAAAAACAAACTAACTGCTGCACCACAAGTTACTATATGACATTTTTAGATCGGTGAAGGGACCCTAATTTCACATCTTTTTAGGGGGAACAATCTGCAGTCCCTGTGGGTTTTACTGAGATCTTTGCACTTCTTTTCAACGTGGTATTTGTATGTCTTATCATAAAAAGTAGAAGATTTCAAAGAGGCAAAATTTTACTTGGAGTGCTTTGTGATTCATTTTCTCTACAGAAAAATAAAAAAAGGTTTATGTTGCTCACATGCAAGTCACTTAGTTCTTCCACATTCATTATGTAAAGTACATAGATCACCACAAGTCATCAAAAAATGTGAGCACATTGACCTGAAGATGCGAGATAAAAAAGAAGACTATTAGTTTGCACTGACTCTAAGAGCAACCCACTTTTTTATGCCACAAGGCCAGTATCATTGGGTGAAAGCTGAGGAATAATTGGCACCCATTGAGAGCACCTGTCCAGTCTTAGCTCTGTGGCTGCAGAAGTTTGCATGAAGACTGAACAGTTGCCATTCACCTGGAGGCCTGAATTTCTGATTTGCAAGCAGAATATGAAAGTCATTTAAACTCTATTTAACGCAGAGTTGAATAATAACAGGGAATTTATTATAAAGACTTCTTGAACTGTTTTTCCTACTTTAGCATTTTTTCAGAAGCAAGTAATTAAAAGTTAATTGAGTTTGACATCAGTGAACTAAGTAACCCAATGAGAAAGACTCTTCATCTAGAAGTTCGAGGGGGGGGGGTTGTCCAGGGGGCACTGTCATCAAGTTCCCTACTTACTTGTTTTGGGACTAGACTTTATACAGATGTAAATCTTATGGCACAAAAGTAAAAAGACCCACAGCATTTAAAAAAACAAACAAAAAATAAACTGGACAAACCTCTTACCTTAGTGCATCTCATGTCACTGCTAACTACATGCTACAGAGATTTGCCAGGGTGGAATTACAACATGGGATTTTGCTATAAACTCTACCGGGCAGAATTTCATCTCATTTGCAATCATGCAAAATTGTTACTATACAAAATGTGTATAGTACAAAATCTGTAAAGATACTAGTCATTATTCTGGGTTACATCCAAATTTTCAGTGTTACTGGAAACGGTGGTGTTGATTCTTTGTGTGTGCATGTACTGGAGATTATTTTTTTTTCTAACCAATTTACTCACTCTGAAATCAGAGGGGAACTTGAATGTAGAAAAGAAATAAATTTACTGGTTTCAAAAAAGTTAGTTTTGTCTCTTTAGCTAGATGCATACTCCAACCGGGATACTTTGCATGAGGATCCCAGAATGATGTTTGATAAGGTCAATGATGTTACTAAGATAGCATGATGTTGATTTGGTAAGAACTTAGATCTGTAATAATTTCATTTAAGAAACTGCACTTTCTGTTCACCTTTATGTGTGACTGGCTGAGTTTGGAGTTAGCAATGCTTTGCTTTAAAAAACTGTGTAGATTGGTAAAACAGAACTGCTGTGATAAGCTGAGACGGTCCATGCTACGTGAAAAGTTTAAAATGTAAAAGCTAAACATTATATGTAGCCATAGTTTAAGTCTTGTAAATTCAGGTTATATATAGTACTTTGAAATGTATTTTCTTACTATTACATAGAAAACATCATTGCATGACTTCAGATTACTCCTGCAAGCATACCATCAACTTCTTAAACTGGCTGATGGTTGCCTCAGCGCAGTGAGAGTTTTGTTGGCAACTTCAGTGAAGACAAGTTTTCATCCACAGTAACCTTCTAGAAACAGGAAATCCTGTTTCCAGAAGGTTGTCTTCACTTCTATGTGACTTCAGTTCGTGAATTGAGAGCTTTGGATGTTTCAAAAGAAGCAGACCTCATTTTGCAGGACTTATCTACCCTAATTTACCCATGTCAAAAAAAAAAAAAAAACAAAACACCAACAACCAACACCAAAATTGTGAAGCATCCTTCTGCTGCACGTGGCGTGACTTGTTGTTGTCTCTGGAGCTTTTCTTTCATGCCCTCAGTTGTCGGTGTAAATTAATGTTAGCCAACATCTTTAGGCAGTATTTGAAGTGTTTTAAAGAAATTATGGCAGATATCAAATGTAGGGCACCCTATTATGGTTTGGACTGACAGAAAATATAACACTAAAAGCTGGAATGCTTCTTGGGGTAAAACAAAGCACGTATTTTCATCTTGTATAACTATCAAGAAAACTTCCTAACCCACTCAAATATCGCTCACCCGTCATCGTTCTAAACATGAATATAGGCCAGCCAACCCCTCTACTTACCAATATAACTGTTCAACACCTGCACATGCTAGAGATTTTCTTTCGTTTTAGCAGGCTTTGGATATACTATTACCTGAAAGCCTTGTGGTTATCATTGATTTTGCCACGTGTTCTCATAGGTAGAAATTGTATTTAAAGATGCTTCTCTTTAAATGTGTACCAGAATTTTACTAATGGCATTTATTTCTTTCCTATTCAGTCATGGAAAACAATGTGGGGTTTTTTATCAGAGCAGTATTTTATCAGGAATGGTGGGTATATGTGTTTCTAAAATGTTCTCCTTTGATAAAAACGTTAATTTCTGTTTTCTGCTCTGATATTAACTATACATCTCTGGAGCCCTTCCATCAATCTTTTCAAATCTCCTTTTTTCTGTCTGTGTGACTGCTTTTCTTTTTATACTGTTTCATTCTGTAGGATTTACTCTTTCTTGTTTGCTTGTTCATAGTAAATAGTTCCAGTTGTGTTTGTTGGGGGAGGGAAAGTATTTTTAGGTGAGGGTCTGGTCCCACAGGTTCTGAAATCACCATAATAACCTTCCGTGGTGCATGTTTTATTTAAAGCCTGCATACTGAAGCAGCCCTTAGAGTGGAGTCAGACATATATTCCAGGAAACTGAATTTGCCCCCAGTAGTCAGATGCAAAATCGGAGCAAGGCTGTTAGCTTGGCGTTTCCTTTGTAGATCCCTGCACCCCTCTTATCCAGGCCAATTTAGTTGAATCTTATTAGGAAGAAAAATTTAGCACCTACTAACGGGTATTAAAATGTTTTTTGGTAATATTACAGGTCCGTGATGTTAAGGGACTGGAAGCAAAATTAGATTCCCAGACTCTTTTTTGACTCATACATTGAGATACCTGAAGTCTCAAACAACCAAAAATTGATGGAGAACAATGTCTGAGGAAGCAATGACCGCTGTGGGTGTGTGCGCTGGCGAGTGAAATATAAACTCCAAATCAGAAAACTGTGGTTAATATGCTTAGAGATCCTTCTGCCACTGTTTTGTAAGGTGCTGAAGTAGTTTTTTTTTCTTGTTTCTGAGCTAAGTTTCTGAAATCTAACCAGATCTCCCAAAAGAGAGTGAAAAAGAGAGAAAATCTTTATGGAGTTTGCCCTGACCTATAAAAGCACCGCTCTGCAGGAGTTACAAATGGCTTTTTGGCTAAGTTCAGCAGCTGAAAGGGCCTCTGCTTGTTTTGTCTCCGGCTCTGACAATAGCCATGGAGAAGAATGTCTTCTTTAAAAGTTCTGGGGATCAAGCTGAACCTTCAGCTGCTCGAGTTTCAGCTCTCCTCTTCCCTCCAAAAAAAAAAAAAAATGTTAAAGGGCCTAATCCTGCTTCCATTGAAATCAATGTAACTTTGACTCTTTTCAATATTTTTTTTGGTAGGCTCCTCTTTTGGGCTGCTGGAAGCATGTTTTATGCTTTTAGGTTAAAACCAGGTTTCGTATTTTACAGTACAATATAAAAACATGTAAGGAAAGGAGATGAGACTTCATTTCTGAAAAATGGTTCTGGTTTGATAATAAGCAGTAGGAAGTTGGTGTTTTCTACATGGTTGCAGATGGTGTGAACTCTCCCATCCTTGTTTGCAAGCGTCTGTATGGGGGCTACAGGCAGCTGTCCCCCAGCACTCAGGATCTGGCACCAGCAGGCTCTCTGGAGACAGGTAAGTAAAACTGTTATTCCAAGAAATAGCTGATCTGTCAGCAGGTCTCCTTGTTTATTTCTTAAAAAAGGAGTGCTCTGGTGCCTACTGTCTTTCTGATACTCCAGTGCTACCCCACCTGCCCAGGCAGTGAGAGCTGGGCTCAGTCCCACCTTGAACTGGCTGGGTTCAAACACGCCACTCCAAAAATGCCCACGTCATCTGACCATTTGCTGTTTTGGCGGAGGATCCCATATTCCTCCTGTTGAAGTTGAGCAAGAAAGAAATACCATCGGCTCTTTATGTGGCCAAAATGTACCTGTGCGTCAGCCTTCCCCAAAACAGCTGGTAGCCTGGAGAGCAGGATCTCTCAGACAGTGTGGGCAGTAGTGGGGACCCAGGCTCCCCTTCCCTGGGACACGCTCATACACACAGTGACCTGCCCCTCCTTTTGCCCAGCCATGTTTTGGGGGAAAGAAGTGCCTGTGAGAGAGCTTATCCTGGACTGGAGATGTTCTGCAGGGTGGTGGGGGCCCATCACAGCACACTTTGTTTCTCCGTCCCTGGTCCTCAGAAAGAGCTGCTGAGGACAGAGGACACTGTGATACAATAAGAAGGGTTAAAAGCCCTTAATTGCAATTATCTTAAATTGCTAAGACAGAATGCTTGTGATGCTTTTAAAGTGCAAGTTGTTTGGATAACTTCTACGGTCAGTAGCGGGAGAGAGGCGTATCTGGAGGGCAGGTCCTCCAACCCAAAGATACCAGGCCTGCTTGCTAGATGACTTGTTCTTTGGAAATACCTGATTCTCTTGGTTGATAGTAGGGATCACCTACACAAGTAATGTTTTAGATTACCAACATGAGGCAGGACAAAAACTACTCCTGAATTGGGAAATTGTTTATACCGAAAATGTCATGATGCCACTGAAAAAGTAGCAGTTCCGAAGCAGTTGGGGAAGCAGAAAAATCATTCTGCAGACAAAGTCAGTCTCATGTTTAGCTGATGTAAAAAAGAAAGAACGATTCCAAAAGATGTGGATTTCCAAAGGACTATATCTCTGAATACCTATCTGTGAGGTTACAAAATACATTATGTTTTGCAGAGAAATATAAAACAGGCATCAAATTGACAAAATCAGATAGAATACAATTTGGAGAGAATTATTACAAGATAGTAATGCCATTCCTGCTTTTCATTACTTGTATTTTCCATATGGAAAGGACAAGCAGGTGTCTTCAGTTTAACAGCTTTTGCTTTTTAGCTTAAAGGGGGAAAAGGCGGCTTCCAAGAGACCCTGTAGCAACAACCATTCTGAGCTGTGACTGTTTGCTGGTTACAATGCAACGTCACGTAGAAATGCTTAAATTACTTCTGAGTGAGCTGGCTCAGGAAGTCGGAGCAACGTAATTGCATTAAGTGCTCTACTCAAGCTAATGTTTCCTTCTGCTTGTACGGGGACAGCTTTGATATGTCTGATGGCATTACATGAGGTGTGTCTACTTGCCTAATGCACGGAGTAATGCGCGGTGCCCAAATAACAGGAAGGCCAGCACAGGTGCCATGAAAAAAAGCAACTCAGTGCTTCTGACACTGCGTTATTAAACGCGCTTTCCTACTGCAGAGAAACATCACGTGTGTGTTTGCGGGTGCCATATAAAATCCATATCATCTATTTCATATAATGTCGGGCATAAAGTAGGGCCTTAGAGCAGGATTAAATCAGAAAGAAAAAGGAACAAAAGTGGGATCATTTGGCCTCCTAAGGCCCTTAAGGGAACATTAACAATGCAATGATTGTAGCTCCAAGTTGTCTCCTTGTCGTGACACCATTTTGGGGCTCCCTCCTGTACCTACGAACCGGGGGATTTGCCTGCACGCCCCGCCAAAGCAGCCTTGGGTACACCCGGCGCCGCTCCGAGATCACAGCTCACCGGGATAAAATGGAGAGCGGCACATTTCTTTAAGGGTAGAGAAGCCCGGAGGATAATGGAGTCATTTAACTGCCTTGCCTGGCTTGATGTATGAAGGTGGATTCACGAGTAGTTCCCATAACATTTTGCTGGTGGTTTAATCATTACCAAGAGAAAAGCCTAAAGAATGCAGAGAACAGGACACTGCACTTGTGGGGCTTTTTTTTCGGGGGTGGTGTTTTCTTCTGTTTTTAAGAAATGCATGTCTTTGATGAGATATGGCTGCAGGCTACCGTTTTACATTTTATGTCGGCTACCTTTTGTCAGCGGCTCATTATTGATGCTGTATTCTGTTTTAATTCACACTTCTCTGCTAATCAATTACAGCGTTTATCCATTAATCAGGTATTCTGACAGGGTCAATAACTGCTTTGCGGTTTTGTGGGATGTTGCGCGTTATCAAGCAAGTAGCAACAGTCGGTGGATTAGTTTAGCGCGGCGTTGTTTTCGCAAGCTGGTGGACGTTCAGGGGAGTAAACACCTAGTGAGGCTTCTGGCAATTACTCGGGTTTTTTGGATTCCTTGTCAAAAACCTCATCTGTTTGCAAAATTCACCCTCACTGGTGGGTGTGCGAGAGCGTGTGCATGAATGCGTGCGCTCACGCATGTGAGCCTGCATGCACCCATGTGTGCCTGCCTTCCCCCATCTGTGTGTGTACAAATAGACGTCGGTACCCTATAGTCTAAATATCTACCTTATAAAACGTGCCAGTTCAGCTCTAGGGCTTGTAACAGCTATACTGGTGGTAAACCATCACAAGCATTAAAGGTTTTTTTTTTCATTTTAGCAAGTGGTGTAGATAACAGAGGGGGCAACATTTAATTGGACAGTTACAGTTTTGGTAGTTAAGTTACCGTCTATAATGATGGTAACAGGTTTCAATTATCTTTTTTATGACAGATGTACCAACATTTAATTGTTTCTCGTCAAGTGTGGAAAGAAAAGACACTTCTGTAGATTTTTCAATTCTTCTACATGTCACTTAGCTGTCTGCACCATTGTTTGAGCTCCTTTCTCTCATCCTTTTTGCAGCAATGAGTTGTGTCATTCCCTCATGATCAGCACTTTTGTTGTCTTTGTTTTTTGCTGTACCTCAGAAGTCCATCTTTTCTTTCATCTCCTTCCCATTCATGCATGAGGGAACAGTTGTGCTCTGTTGTGGGGATGTTCCGCTGGATTTCAAACAGTAGGGTTTCTTTTTATTCTCTTCTAAGTAGTACAATGGGGCTGAATGTCTGTTGCAGAATGCACACACTAATATGCCAGGTTATTTGGTTTCTAAGAAGTCAATAAAAATGCTACATTTAGGTTCAGTACTTGGCTTGCTTTTTTTTGCTGTTTGCCTTTCGGTCTTCAGTTATAAATATGTTTGTTTGTTTCTGGTTGTAAAATATAATCCTCGATATTAAATCCAAGCGTGGAATCAACAAACACTTAGGAAAAAATGTTAGTGGCCATGGAGTATTTTCACACTCGCAGATTTGGCAGACTCTGTCTTCCCTGATAAGGAAAGGGAAACTGCCGCCAAATCTAATTAATGGGGTCTATAACAGGGAAGGAGAGAGAGGGAGAACGGGGCTGGGGGGAGATGCAATCATGAGTTCGTCTTGGCAAAACTTTCTTGTTTCTTGGAGACTTAGCTAGTGTTTGCATTTAAGAAAAGGTAGCTTTAGTCAATTTAATTTTTAAGGACTTTTTTTTTTTTTGCTTGTGCATGTATTTAGTTTATAAACACTTGTTCAAAAGCCATTTCAACAGCAAAAGGCTAAAGACATAAAAAGCTAGAGATATCTTCAGACACTTTGTTCTCATATTCAGGAACAATCTTCAAAATCCTTCTTAATGAGGTCATAAAAGAAAAAAAATCGAACAAGTGGTACTTGTGTACCTCTCTAGGATGTGTCATCGGGGTCACTTGCCACTAGGTTATCCTATTTAAAAAGGGATTGGGATAGTTCAATCAAGCATTGCATTAAGAGAGAGACTTTGATTAATTCCTTCTCTTCTCTATTGTGCTATAGATAATTTCAGTAAATTTGTGATACTTTCTTCTTAGTCAGTGTTGAGGCTTAACGTTCTCGATGTGTCATGCTGAGTATTAGCATTTATTGGGCCTATTTGGCTCTAGTAAAGAGGAGTGTTGGCTGCAGACAGCCCTCTAATCTTTGACAAGTGAGGCCATTCTTTCAACATTACCGTTATCTCAGGTCATAGAGAGAAAGTGTTCTCTTACAGGTTTGCTGCGGGAACAAATATGGCATGTAAAAGAAGGGGAAGAAGAAAAAGTAAGTAGGCTGATGATTTATTGCAGATTTCTTTTCGGAAAAAATAGAGGTGGTTTTTACGGAGAAAATCGCTGTCTCGAATAACTTGTTCGTTTTGCGACACAATGGGAGAGAAGTAAAGAAAGGCAAAGCTGAGCTGTGTTGCTAACTTGCGCCGTGGCTGGAGACTTGAAACGCAGAAGAACTGCAACTCAGAACCCATCTGCGATTACATTATTTTTATACCTCGTGAAACCTAACTTACATTTTAAAAGAGGATTGGTTTTGGTGGGAAATTTCCTTTTTAATTTAATTCTCTTTTTTAAAAAAAAAAAAAGAAAAAAACCTAAAAGGACATGTTTTGACAATGAAGAGATCACATTACGTCCTGTTGCTCAACTAAACATGCACTTTTTTCCCGTTAAATATAGGTCTTTAGAATTTGCATGCTACATCTTTTATTTATTGTAAAAAAATTTTCTCTTTATGTTGTTTGGTGTAATCTCCCTTCTCTTCCCTGGCTCATTTTGAAAACGTGTGTGATAGTCGCTCCGGAGACTCAAGGCCCTGTTGGGTATACACATATTTAGGCGCTCTTTAAAAAGTGGATTTTTGACCTGATAGACCGTAACGGCTCCCAGGGAGCCACTATGGTCATTGTGTAAATCCTTCTTAGTTTTCGGTTTACTCACTTGATATACCGTAACGGCTCTTAGGGCCGTTATGGTCTATTGTGGTAATCCAGCTGCTGCACATGCGCATGAAGCTTTTGTGCCTAAAAATCCTCGGGAAGTTTTGTTGGGTGCATAGCGGGCACATCCAGAATCGCTTCCTTTCGGGGGGGGGGGGGGGATGAAATGGCTGGAGGAAAAAGCGGTGCGTCTTCTTTTCCCACTGGCAACAGCCAAAAACACTGGGGCACCTAAAAGGCTATCAGCCTGCCAAAAATCATATATGTAAAAAAAACCCACACTACTGTCAGATGCTCAAAATGTCATGTGGAAAGACTGGTTTGAATCAAAATGTTCACAAGTGTGAAACAGCCGATTTTTATTTATGCATTTGTTTAATGTATGTCTAAGATGTGTGTCAGGCGTCTGCCCAGTGGGATTTTTGGCAACTGAGTTATTGACCCTTGAAAATGGGGAATTGTAACTGAAAGGCTGATATAGTCGTAACTATAGCAACACTGTCAGTGTTCCTGTAATTATTAACTTTTTTTTAATAAAAAAATTAAGAAGCTGTTTCTTTTCTTAAAGAAACCTTTATTGCAAACCGATGGTGCCACCATGGAGATGCAATACGTTGAAACAATGCGTGTCAGTCCGTTACTAAAATAATTGAAGTAGTGGGAAAGTATGGAAAAAGAATTAAACATCAGTTGCTTGTATGAATAAGGCCTATTGGTTCAAACTGCTCGTACGAGCCAGCGATGGCAGACGGTTTTAGCCATCATTTTGTGCTGTGTAAAGCTGATGGAAGGCTACGTTTTCATGACTTGTGCAACTTTTCATGCCGTGCTGCCTTGAGAGAGCAATGCTTGTACTGAGGCTGGAGGCAGGGATTCAGACATTTATTTGGAGTTAATTCTCCGGCGTACGGGGCAGAGTCGTTTAACTGTGCAATACGCATGCCTGCCCTCAGCACGGGGAGCAGCGGCAGCCCCCACAGATGCAGTTTTAGATGGGCTTCATGGCAGAGAGCACCGCGGCACGCCCGGGACTCAATGCGATGCCACGGGGCTGTCAGAGCCACGCCAGCCTGTGCTACACCCTCCCTCTGCTACGAGTCGCCAGAGGTTACAGGTCCTTATCCTGGCACAACGCAAAGCCCGTGTAAGATGTATCTCCTCTGTGCCACTTTAGCCGCTTCCCATGCTTTTCTCCCAAGCCTTGCTCCGTGGTGGCCATTCAGACGAGGTGGCGCAGGTGGGGCACCTCTAGAGAATGATGCTGCTGTTTTGGAGTCCCTTCACCCCCATGGGGACACATCCAAAGCACTGGCCTTCCCATCTGAGCATGGTTTTCCAGGACTATATGTGTGTGTCTGTTGATGGGAGGAAAAATAGGGCAGTACTTCAGCAAGATCTCCTGAGCAGCAGACTACTTGCACAGCCCTGTTTCCTTTTTCTAAGACTTGACAAGTCCCTTAAGCTTTTATTATTGGTCTAGAGCTTGCTTGCATTTTTAAATTCATCTTAAGAAATGTTGATTATGTATAAAATGTGTGCACCTGAATATTTAACGTGAGCACAGCAAGTATTTAATACTGCCACGAATGGTGGCAAGTCCTCCGTTTTCTTTTTCCTTTGCATCCAAACTATTGATAGTACTATGTTTAATAGAGTTTTTTAATTGCTTGTGTTAAACAATCAGTTGCTAAGCTTTCCTTAGCCAGGTTTTAGATAATGGCTTTTGTTTTTGCTTAGCCATCTGTCCCTGTATTAATTGTCCTTTTCCCCTAGCACCACCCATAATTTTGGCAAACTGGTTCCGGAGGTTGGTCTAAATTCCTTTTGCCTCATTTTCTATTGTTGGACACCATTACCTTTAGCATTTCACACATTTAATGGATGCAGTTCTGGCTACTGAAGGGAAGTTCAGCCACTCGCACCGCATCGCAGGGAGCTGAAGTTACTATATTTTTATGCAACGTTAAGTGCTGGCAAAACAATGTAGAGGCCTAAATTAAAATGGTCACTTGTGTGCTGGAAATCAGTGTGTAGGGCAAGTAAAAACATTTTTCTGCTTTCTTTGCAAAGTGAGGTGACCGGTCACAGTTACAGGGTTTCAGAAGCAACTCTTCTGGGGTCAGCATCGAAATTCCCATTTCATTTCCATTCTGCATAGACCACCATTTGTTCTGCGTGGTTGACACAGCTTCTTCCCATCTTTGACTGGAAGGTTCCTGAACCAGGCCCTGATTCAGGAAGATGCTTAGTCAAGTGATATTATTAGAGTGCTCAGACTCTTCACATTGTGCTCAGCTATTTCTCTCAATCAAGATCATGCTGTCTCTTTTTGCTTCATCCTCCTCCTCTGTACTCCCCATCCTTGTCTCCACCTTCCAATCTTCATCCTCAAAGACATATGCCAGGCTGCCCATGTTTTCCTTAAGTGATGCAGCTGGCTGCCCTGAGTTAATACATTTTCTCTGTCTCTGATGCCACATCAAGAGATTCCTCCTCACCAAAATCTCCACTGACCTTGTCCTCTTTTTTTCTCTTTTTCCTTTTAAAATTATGTCCTCTTTTAATCTTGCTTTTGACCTTGTTTTCTTCAGCTTTCTAAGTGAATACCTGCACTGGCTCCCTTTTTGCATCCCTGCTTGATGTTTTGGTTTCACAGTCTCACCTCCTGTCCTGCTGTGTCTCTCCTACAGTCCTCCCTGGTCTTCTCCTGTGGTGGCTTGGTTAGGGTCACATCCTGGCACTGCCTCTCTCACCACTTTCACAAAACCCATCCCTCTCTTTGGGGCACAAAAGACATCTCACCAAGACACTATGCATTTGCCACCCTTCTCCTGGCCAATTGGGCCACCTGGGTGCTGGCTGTCCAGGATTCCCTCTCTTGCTTTGACTCAACTCTGGAGCTACTCATCGCATGCTGCTGGCTCCAGATTTTGTGTCTATGCTGCCCAGGTCCTAGATTTTCTTCACTTCATCCCTTTGCCAGACCTGGTTTCTTGCAGCCTACAATTACCATTTTATTCTCTTCCTCCTGTAGATGCTTTTTAATCTTCTTACTGGCCCTCAAACATGAGCAGTCTCAGCACAGTCCTCCAAATTCCCTGTATTCAAAGCCACCTGAATACTCCTTGTGCTGGGTTAAACGTTGGTTTGTTGGTTGCTGGTTTCCAAGCAATAGAAAGGGTGTATAGAGTAATAAAAGTGTATTTTGAATCAAGACATAGCACACATCTAGTTGAGTAACAGAGTAATCAACATACTGCAGCTGCCTGAAGCCTTATTTGTCTCTCCAGGCTCTTTTGTCTTCACTTCATAATTCAATCCATCCTGGTCTAGAACCTGTCTTCTATTCGCTTTCTTCATTGTTGCGGACGTTAGGAAATAATAAAACAGAATATTTTAAGACTAGTATATCTAAAATCACATAAAACTTAACAACAGGTTAGTTATTTTTCAAGCTAATATAAGATCCTGAGGCATGAATGTACCTTCTAATATTTATAATATCCTTTTTGTGGATGAAAATCTAGCAACGTCCTTGAAATGCTCAAGTTAGCAGGCACGACTGTTACCATGATGGGAAAACAATTTACGTTATATCTGCTTAGGACAGGAACAGAGGCAATGTATCTTTAAAAGATCCCAAAACATAACTGTATTTGTTGAACGGAAAAGCAGGATTTCAGGCCAGATTGCACCAGTTTTGTTTTTTTCTTTGAGCGTGCTGAATTATTTTGTAGAGCATCAGGAATGTCCATCAGTGGAACAACATTTCTTCTGAAGAAGGGTTGTAGTACGTAGCAAAAGAAATTATTTAAACACAGCACTAGCACCGGCAGTGGTGGTAATTCATCTTTCAGCTACACCAAAGTTATGCAAAACAGCCTAAATACATATCCATTCAGGTTCAGGTATCTAAGATGGGTGTGTGAGGCTTCGCTGTGGAATTCTTCCTAGAGACCTGCCACTCTTCCCTGTTTCCATGGGGAGCTTGGGTCTGTTTGGTGAAGGGCTCAGCCATGTTTTCACCGTCCAGCCAGGGCACGGGAACCGTGCAGCCTTGGGAGTGGGGCGGAGAACAGGTCACAGCCAGGGAATGCCCATCCTTGTCCTGCTGCTCCTCAAGAGAGAAGAAAAAACTGAGTTGTTTCATCCCCTTTTGCAGTGCGCTTTGGTGGCTTTGGCTACCCCATTAAGTGGCTATTTAAGCAAAAAAAGTCATCTTTATTCCCACTAGTGGGAAGTGTAGTGGTAGAGTATTGATGAAACAGCTCCTTAATTTCCTCCTTGCCCTGCAAAATTATCTGAGCAGGGATAAGGATGGCAGATATGAGGACGTCTTCTTACTTTCTTATGGCTAAAAATGTTGAGCCATCAGGGGAAAAGGGAGGAGTGTCACTTGTGTGAAATACCTGGTTGCTTGCTTTGTTCTGGCAGGGATTTGGCAGACAGAAAGCAGTAACTTTAGGGACAGAGCTGCTTTGGTTCACAGGCATGTCTTCAGTCTACAGCAGCTGTAAATCTGCAGGGTCACAACTGTACTTGCAAGACACGTAGGATATGCACAGTGTCTGGACGCAAAGTGTGTGATGCAGAGACCACAAGCGTTGCAAAAGCAAGGCACTGTCATCAGCAACTAATGGTGGAACAACCTTCCAGTGTAGTGGGGTCTTGGGGAGACTTCATATTTCATTGGAGAATTCCCACTCCAATGCCATTGCTGGAGATGCAGGAAAACGCAGTTTATTCCAGCAAAGTATGAGGGATATTTGAGACTAAAAGATGTGGAAAAAACAGTTCTATTATTTCTTGGGTTTATGCAAGACAGTTCTCCTCGACGCTTTCCATTGTTACATGGTACTGTTGTACTATGCCATATTGGGTCTTTTTATATGCATACATGTGTATATATATGCACATTTATATATGCACATTTACATGTGCATAAATAAATAGTATATTTAGATATATATACAGACACATAAATATATAAACATAAGCATGCACACATAGAAATAAATGTTTGCCTCTGGCTATGGTGGTTGCAAGCCAAAAGAAAACCTTACCTTTAAGAGTGGGGATATTGTACTGTCTGTCCAGCGTCTCACATTTTGTTCTTGCTTGCACCCAGAGCTAGTGAGGCTATTATTTCACATTTTCTCCTTTAAAATTAAATGACTCAAAAAAGGAGGAAAGACTGCCCGCTGGATGGTGCGTTCTGGAGAAGAGAGTGGACGCGCCACATTTTCTTCCCAGCGCATCTGATGCTAATCTCTAACAACAAATCTTGCCATTACTGAGACATTCGCTCAACTAAACTGTTACTCAGGAAGATAAACATTGAAACGTCCATGACATTCCTCCTATCAGCAAGGAAACAGATGATGATGAACAAGGGATGATGTGAGACTAAAACTGATGCTTCAAACCATCCAAATTCCATATATGTAAAACCAAATTTGAGAGAGGTACTTAGCAAGAATGTTTCAGTTTGATCCACAGAACATCTCAGTACTTCTAGGGCTGTTTTCTGCCTTCATTTTTGTTCTTGATTTTCTTCTTAATATTACTACAGATTACTGAAAAGCTGTGCAGAATTCAAATGTATTTCAACTCTATTATTTCACCTTTGTACTAAAGTCTATCTAAAATGAGACCAAAAAAAAAAAAAAGTAGGCAGATACAGGAATGGAGTATTTTTTTTTCTTTATCCAGTACAGGATAGAAGACATGTTATTTAGTTATCTAATTTCCTTAAGTCTGAACCCATATTCATGACAGAGGTTGTTAAAGAGGACTTTTAGAGGAAAACCAAGCGATGCCTTTACATAATTTCACTGGAAGTTTTTTTCCATAAGGTTATAAATCAGTGAGTTCAAAGGGTCTGTATGTTGTTCAGTTTTTATACAAAAGTGCAGTGCTTTAACACTTGCTTAGAGAAACACAATTGCTCATTCAAGTGTCATTAAAACTGTTACATGGAAGTGGACCTAATTATTTTTCTGCTTATAGATTTTATTTGCGTGTACTCCAGGACTTTTGCTCATCTATTATATATCAGCGTTATGAACTAAAAGCAATTTCCTTTATTTGTGCAGGTTGCAAGGGAGGCAGTGTGTTTTTCTTCTTCACTTATTTTTAAATGAATATCGAACAGTCTGCATCAGGAATTTAGAGAAAAAAAAAAATCCTTACACTTAAACTAGGACAGCCTGGAAGAATTTCTTCTCCATGGTGTTCCCGTGCGCGCTGTGTGCTCGGCGACCGTTTCTCCTGCCTTTCTCTTCCCTTCCCTCCCAGCCAAGTCCCACTCTTCCCTCCCCACTAGGCAGCCAGCAGGGACAGGGCTGTTTTCTAAAATTCGGTGTTACGGGAGAGAGACTGATGATGACGCTGTGTGTTGCGATGCAGTGAGGTAGGAAATCCACATTTAAAGAAACAGAGGTGTTTGAGGGAAAAAGGGGCATCCTGTGAAACAAGCCCGTCGGGGAGGAGAGCAACTTTGACTCTTGAGCTTTACCCAAGTTCCAGTTGGCTTTTTCGTGTATTCACTGGCCACGGTAAATATATGCTGTAGCAACTGTAACCGCACAAGTAATCTCACCTGGGAAACACAGATAAGAAACTCCCACGGAGCATGTAATAAGAGCGTTTGCACTCACTCTTGCACAAAGCAAGGCCTGTCAGGTGCTCTCAGTGCCCCAAAAGGGGCTTCTAGCTGATAATTTGACTTTTTTTTTTGTGAAAATAAAAGCATATGGTTTTGCAGAGAACTTGATTTTCAGCCCGTCTCTCTTCCGGTCTTGATGGTGATGTTTTTTTAAACTTTGGTCTGTGTAAGGTGCCCACGTCGGTGACTGACTGACCATCAAATGAGATGGGACTTACCAGGTGGGGGATCTGCAGCGGGCAGCTGGGAGTTGTGGGTTTATGACCAGTTTCCGAGTCTCCTGAGATGTGGCAAAGCCGATCTGAAGAGTTCTGTGAAAATGTTTAGAGATAATTAAATGATGAAAGTAGCTTAGAAATGGGTTTTTCTATAGCAGGCTTCCGCATTTAATATTAAAATATGTCCCTTGGGCAACGTTTTTTCCTCCATCACGCATTCATATTATCTGCCCTGGTAGGACCGGCACCTTTATGGTCTTTGAGCTTGCCTACACAGCCAAGTTCATCCTCGGTAAGACGGGCTGTGATGATATGACCAATGTGTTTCTCTACATCACTTACCCACCATGGGCACCCCCAGATGGGGTTTGTCTCCCCCAAGCGTGCTCACCTCCTTAAGGTGCTTAATGAACCGCCGGAGTCGGGAGGCGGCTGATGGCTGTGGAACTATGGAACTTGGGGGCTAGACGGGTGCTGAGCCTGAAAAGGCTGGTGGGAACTGAAATTGCCATTTTAAGTTTATTGACCTTGCCAAGGAGACAATTTTGGAGGGCTGCTGCCAAGTTAGGGGTTGGCGTGCCTGTTCCCGTGTAATAAAGATATCCTTCAGCTGCCTATGTGGAAGATCAAAATGAATCGACAACTGCCACCTCTTTACCATTAGTTTTGCAATATTTGCTATTTCCTTTAAGCGTGGCTTCCTAAATTCTCACCTTTAATTTATTTTTTTACTTTTAAAGAAAATTTCTGGTTTGGCTGTTGGAAGGAAAATCTTGAAAATACAAAGCCAAGAACACAAGAACCACAAAATAATATTTCCTTGTGCACTTTAAAAATGTTGTAATTTTTAATGCAGTCTCATGATTTGGCATCACATTGTTCATGATTTTTTGAATTCTTGATGTTGTTAGCAAACAAAAAATCAATAGTTTTTTCAAGAGATGTATGGAATAATAGGCAGATGCAGGAGAAATACTGAAGAAAATGTAGGTGTTTTATCATCATCTGTACAAAAGCAGGAATAAGGTTAATTCTTGTAGCGTACTGAAAATGGCAGAAGAAAAAGGAAATTTTATTATTGGATAATAAATCCTGCAGTCTCCATGAAGTTGTTGAATCCCACCACTGCTATTAGTTTTGTATGTTTTAACTTCGGATAATTGAACAGGGACATTGTTAAAAGCATGAAAATACAGAATTTTGGGACATTCCTTGTTATCTTTTGAAATTAATAAAATAGGATCTGGTTTTCAGCTGATTTCATTCTCAAAGGAAATAGGGCTGGGCTTATTATTGTTACTACTAGAACCGTCATAGAAAGAGTTCTACATTTTGCTCGCATTGAGTAGCGATAGTGGCATAGAAAATTCATTTGATCTTATATAATGTTTTCATGGTTAATAAGATTTACATATGACATTTTTGTATGATTAAAAGTACTGGAATTTCATTGCAGTAGGCATTAATTCCTGTGATTGAAGTTAAGGGAGATTTTTTTTTTTATAGCTAATCAAGAGTTTAACTGCCTCTGGGGCATTTTAAGAAAATGTTATACTGTACTTAACGAACATTATACTACAAATAAGAGTGATATTCCTGTAATTAAAACAGTCTGGATATTGCTTAATGAATGTTTTTCTTATCTTAATGTATAGGCAGTAAGGATTCATGTAGTTGCCTTTATTAACTTGTGGAGTTAGTTAAATAGCTGGTTAAAACAGTAAGTCCATATCAGGGCAATATAAAATGCTTATGTAGGGATTTCATTGCTCTTATAAATCTGACTAGTTAAAAAATAAACACAGATGCTTGTTTGTGCCATCCTGCGCCGTACTGCAGGGTAGTATTTCTGCCTGTGGACATTTCTAAAGTTAAGGGTTGCCCGGAGCACTGCAGGATTTGCAGGCATTCTTCTTTATTGTCCATTTAGGAAATTTTTTTTAATTTCCACCAGACTGGTATTCAAAAGCAGAGAACGGTTGTCTTTCAATTAGCATAGCTACGCTTGCTGTTGAACTAATAGCGTTGTGTGTTCCTTCTTTTCTCTGTCATATTGCATCAGCTTTGATGTAATTACAACATTTATTTTTTTTTATGTAATTGTGGTGCATTTTAGTTTTATAGTTCTTTTCTTCAGTGGTTTCATATTTACTAATTGCTTGCTAAATTGTTCTTCACTGCTCAATTATTTGGCGCAGAAACCATTCTGAATATGTTCAGTTTAATACAAAATAATTCTTCTACATAATAATTCTTCTACAGACTAATGCTTGGCTAAACATAAATCATATTTTTACTTTTCATCTTATTCTGAAAATATCACACAGGGGTTTTTTTTCCCCAACTGAGATGGAGCATCTTTATATTGTTTAAAAGATACTCACCAGCTGGATTGCATCTGCATGCATCTAAGTCTCAATTTTGCACAAGTGTCTGTGCCAAAACCTGAAAATAGCAGGTTGGCCCACGGATAGCCTAAGAACACATGGAAATGGAACAGTTTCATAATCCAAAATTAATCCCCAGTCCTGCAGGCACTTAAGCACATGGTTAATTTTAAGTGTTTGACTAGTCCTTTTGATTTCTCTGGGCTAAGCACATGCTTGAGTGGGTTTACGGGAGCAATCTCAAAGTGCAGAGAAGACTGCAATATTGTTTTGTTTTTCCTAAGTAGTAAAAATGTCTGTGCTTTATTTAGTAGCATAATTTACATACATTTCTAAGTACAGGAATTGTCAAGCTGTTTGTGCTTTGCTTAAGTGTAGACTGCCGTAAATTGCAAATCAAGATAAAATATGGCCTATTTAGTGAAAAATTCTCAGAAGTATGAAGGGAACCTCAGTTTGTAAAATATCCCCACCACAACCAAAATTACAAAGAAGACTATCATAAAAAATCAGAAGTTCTGAAGGACCCAAAGTGGGTGACCAATTTTTCTTTCTTATGACTTCTGCAGCACCAATGTATTGACACTCAATTTATTTCCTTCTGCTAAATATTCTCAGGCACACCTTATGCAATTTTATTTTAACTCAGATGTAAATCAGGACTAATTTTAAGGACTGTGCCGTTTTCCTTTTCTCTCACGCTGTGCAGATGTGGATATCTAACCTGCCGAGGCTCTGGTGAACGTGGTGGTTCTGTGTTACAGCAAGGTCATTTAACAGGCAGGAATGGCACGTTATTGACTCTGACTTTATCAAGTGCCTGTTTCTTATTTTACATATAACTCGTTAGCAGCCTGCTCCTAAACTGCTCTGGAGGCTTTGGTTGTTTGGGACTCGGACTGTAATCATAGTAATTAGCGCTGAATTTTCAAATCCTGGTCTCGATCTTGACCTTGCAGCATTTAGCCAACGCGCACACAGCTGGACCGGTGGCAGGAGCTACAAGAGCTCGGTGGTGGGGATGCTCCCTTTATCCTGGTGCAGGCGCCGGCACGGAGGGAAGAGAGGGGAGAGGGGAAGAGGGGAAAAGCATGTTCAGTGAGAAAAGAAATTCTGTCCAAACATCATTATCAATTTTTGTGTATGCGTCCATAGAGATGTGGGTGGGTGCAGAGTCGTGGCATGGGAAAATGTTGGGGCAGAATTATTAGGAGGGGAGGTGCCTGATGGTGAGCCAGAGGCAAGAGTGGTTTTGCAGCGACATAAAGAATCTCCTCAAAGTTCAGCTTTTCTGCAGAGGCCACTGACATGGGTCTGACTCTATAAAAGTGTAAGCATTGGAGTTGAGGGGTTTATATATTCACTTCCTAAAACAGAATTTGGCATGGGATGCTCCAGGACAGCTTGTTGGTGATATGGGCCTGATCCTCCTTCCAAACTGGAAGATGCTTGACGCCAGAAGCCATGTTTTTTCCTTTGTGTTGCACATTTGGTGCATATTGGTTTGTATACAACAGTGATAAACCAAAACAAATTACACATCGATGTCCTACATCCAAAGTAATCTCGTCTTACTTCTCAATGCACATCTTAAAAAACAGGAAAATTTTATGTGTGGTCCTTTCTAAACCTCTCGATAGGGTATGGAATCTTCATCTTTATTGTGGAATGGTTTTGCTATTTAGAATGCGTTGTAATTTTCTGTCGCGGCTGCTAGTTGCAATTCTGTAAAAATAGGTAATGTGAGACCTTCTGCTCAGAAAATGTGTAACTGAACAAAATTTTAGTGTTGTAGATTTAAAAAATGCAACAAAGGAACCAACATTAGTTAAGTACATGAAAGCGCTTAAAATTTGCTGTTAGCAATTAAAACTTCAAAGCTGTTTAATGTTTATGTTTATTTATATATCTTTATATTTAGGAAAACAGGGAACTGAACTATTATCTTAACTACACTTTCCTTTGGTTAATGTGGCAAAGGGAATGTGTCCCAGGCAAACAGTGCTTTTTCCATTGCCCTGCAGTGATGTGGGTTTGATTGAGCAGCAGTAAGCATCCCAAGGAGCTCGAAACTTTGCTAACGGTAAAAGCAAAGCAAGGCGCAGCTCAGCTCGGGAATACTTCATGGGCACGACGAGTTACTCAGTTATCCATGCCGTAAGGAAGAGAGCGAACCCTTGACTGTATGTCACGTATGTTAAAGCTCCCCAAGACAGGACACCAATTAACCTTGGATGATAGCAAGCGCACACGCACACAGGCTGCCCGAGAGAAGCAGCCTGTTGCCATTAGTAGGAAGCAGCAGCCCTTGTCACCCTGAGCCATTATTTAAATCTCTTTAAAAATTCCCTTATTAACTCAAAGAACCATAGCATTCTCCTCTTCCTCACAGACTATTTTTGATGCCATGAAAATAGGAGACGTCAGTAATATGAGAAGCCAGTGATCCTTTTATTTTTATCCTCGCCGTCTAATTTGGCCATTTTGAAATGAGAAGAAAAAAAAAAACAAACCCTGATCTTCAGTCAAAGCAGTTCAAGGCATGGTGGAGCTCAGAGTGAACCAAAACAACAGGGTCAAATGTAGTTGAAAGAACATGGTGGGGTAAATAAAAGGTTTTGTTTTTTTTTTTTAACATTTAGTGTTGGTGGGAGGAGAAAGTTTGGTTAACTATTTAACCTATGACAGCCTTTTATCATTTTATGGCTTAGGACTCCATGATTTCAAGCCTTTGTCAGTAAGTTCCTGGTTTGTATTCGATCTTTTCCTCAGAAAGGCTCTGGTGTCCGGTTATAAAATTTACCTCGATTTACTGGAGATAAGAAAAAATTATAAATAGCGGCCAATGATAGATATTTTTCCTAAAATGAGACTTGCCAGCAACTTTGGATTTGGTACTCATTTTCCATTTAAACCCTAAACTGCTTTCTTCCACTCACACTTCTCTGCGTTGTGATTTTTTTATCAGCGGTGCTATCCTTCCCCATTTGGTTCGCCTCTCTGTTTTTTGGCTACAATGTGATGTGTCCTAATCAGTTGGAGGAAGTGCTTGCTAAAGGTCATTTGGAAGCCCCCTTTTCATTTCTTCCCGCTACGGTTTTTCCAGCAGGCAACCACTCTCCGGAGTGACTCCCTCCAATCTGTCCCTTTTGATATCCAAAGCTGGTTGTTACGGGGGTTAAATTTCTCAATTCGCCGAGTTTTTGTGAGCGCTTCTTCAGCCCCCCGCGCTCGGTCGCCGCGGCTGGGTGCAGTGCAGACCGCCTGTCTTCCTAAGGACGCTGTGAAAGTGTTGGGGTTTATTCTTTCACCTTCTTCAAACTTGAGGGACGGGGGATGATTTTATACCTATTATAACTCCCGTCAGCTTCAGGGGAATTGATCTCCACGTTACATCGGCGCGAGATCATATCAGCCTTATTGGGGGAGTTTAAAATCAGACAAAGCCTCTTGCAGGGCGCTTTGACTGGGAAGGAAAGCTGCTTGTCAAGGGATCTCAAACCACGGAGCTGGTGGCTTCTGCCTGCCCTGGCGAGGGGTTGGGTTTTGGGGGGGTTTCTTAATTAGTTTTTGGAGGATCAGGGAAATGACCGTAGTGGGTCTGGAACAAAGGAGGAAATCAAAATGTAAAGCAGAGTGTTTGATATGTTGATAACCCCCCAGTTTTAATTGTAGCATAATTGGATCAAGGTTAGTGGCAGTTGTTAGGTAAAGTACCTTCCCGAAGTTCTAGCTTTATTCAAAAGTAAATATCATAGCTCTTCTCTTTTAACCTAAATCTTTTTCTTTCTTTTTTTTTTTTCCGCCCAAAGAACAGCTCAGTTTACCTCGGATCTCTTTCCACTGGGAAAGCGCTAAGATTTGGGGGACCTGTATTCTGATGGTAAAGCTTGTGACATAAGCTTTTGTTTTCCATGCGTGGAAATGTTAGCATTTTTTCACATGTTAACTTTTTAACAGTTGCGGGGAATTTCTTTTCCTTGAAAACTGCCGTCCTTTTCTTTTTCCTTCCCTTTTCTCCTTGATATTTTTATTTCCCTTTTATATGGAGACTTGTAGATTTTGTCACTTCAAACGTTAGCTGTTCCTCCTCTTTTCTTTCGCTTTACAATACACACTAGGAGATTTTTTTTTTTTTGCATATTCCTCCCCTTTCTCTGTGAGATATTGTAGTTGACCAAATTTAAAACACTACAGTATTTAGCATCCCCGCGGTGCCATTTTAAGTATTTGGACCTGGAAAATGCCCCAAGCAATAACTACCTGAATTGCTTTTAATTACACAATATAGCTGCATCATTTTACTTCAGATTCTTTTTGATTGATGCTGTAAGGCAATTGTAACCATGGATGATGGGATTAAGTGCCTCTTGAAGTGACTTTAGCTTCTTGTGGGAACAAAGGGAAAGAAGAGAACACTTAGTCCCTTTTTGAGTGAACAGCCTTTTTTCACTTGCCATATAAAGAAATACAATTAACAAACATTATCCCCAGAGGTGAATTGAAATGTACATGCAGACAATAACCGCTCTTGACTGCAATTAGACATATATGATCCGAGGTATTTTGGCCATTCATTAGTGCTAATTGTTTGAGAAACAAGCCCACAGAACAAATGATTAAAATGTTAGTGCCATAACCAGGATTATTAGCATGTGTGATAAAATGCATGTGCCGCAGCTGTACCAATAAAACTCTCCGGCGAGTCGCTTTGATTCGACAAACACTCAGCTCGGCTGCGAGCCCTTCGTATTTGCACAGGGCCTGCTGATGTTTATAACAAACAACTTATATCTTCTTTTCTTAATTAGAAAGAATTACTATGCAAATTGCGGGGCTTTGTAATTTCGGAGAAGTTTCCTTTGTCTTTGGTGGATTATTTGTGAGCGGTTGTGAGCTGCTCCCTAGAAAATTCAACATAGGAAGACCATTATATTTACTCTAGGGGTTTTTTTGCAGATATCAAGAAATAATTTGTAGGAGATTTTGCTACGTTAGCTGGGTTGTGTTCAGTGAAGTCTTAGGTCCTGGGTCACTCCTGTCCTTCTACCACAGCCCCCCAGATATCCAGGATTGTGGTCAGTACGCAGTTACATCCATACAGGTCAGAAATACACATCGGGGAAATTATCCAGCTTTTTTAATGGTTTTATTCAGATGCCTAAAACGTTTTCCGGAAACACTTAGCAACACTGTGCCAAAGACTGCAGCAGGAGAGTTTTGGCCTATTGAGCAATAGATATTTTTCCATGCATTAAGTGGATTATGGTGTAGCATCTCTTAAAGGATGATTTGATCTAGCAAATAAACAGGGAACAGAGGCGCAGGTTGAAATGCTGATCCTGAAAATCACTTGTGGGAGTACATTACTTTGCGAGCTATACGTTGTTGGCTCAGGTGAGACTGTACAGGTGTGTGCAGTTAAGTATATGTGTGCGTATGAGCAACACTGGAATGTGAAAATCCAGTTTACAGCAGGGAAATGTGTATAATTTGGAGTAATTTCCCTGATTTGCAGTCACACTGTATGGCTGCCATTGCAAAGTGCAATGTCTCTTGGAAATCAAAAAGGTTTTGTTTTCTCCTTCCTGAGGATGAACTATTTGCTCTTGGGTGAAACAGTTCTCAGAGGATCACAGGTAACTTTAACTTGCCTGCTACTTTTACATATTTGATGGAGACTTTAGTAGAATGTTATGTTTGTGGAAGAAATCTAGTTTCATTTCCAAGACCCAAGAGCATTCAGCATGCTGCTAGATGCTCTGAATGAAAATACGCTGCTGTAAAACAATTTAATGAGCATTACCCAATAGCCTAGTCCCTGTTTTAACTTAACAGTGCTTAAAGGAAGAAACATTGTCTTAGCAAATTCACTTGGCTTATGTCCATGTGTTTAGTTTAAAGCATAGTCAAGCTTAGTTTGAATCATTAAAATACTTGCAGTCAGGAAACATATGTAGAGATTTTCTTCCTCTTTATGGCATGGGGTTAACAATATAGTTGAGATTGCAGTGCTGTGGGGGGGTTTTTTTGTCCTAAAAAAAGTAACTGCTGGGGATGTTTTTATTCTATCAAAATAACAGAAGTCGAGATAATCAGGATAGTGTTTCCTACCAGAGTAGCTAACTGCTAATATGCATAGAACCCTGGGCCTTGCCACTGTTTTAAAAAGATCTACAGGCAAATACACTTCTTAATAAATCCACTTCTTCCTCCACATTTCATTTTATTGTAGAACGTAAAATATGACCGTGCAAGAAAAATGCACAGAGAGAACAGAAGATGATTTTTTAAGAATATATATCAAAACAACAGCATGTGAAAACATTTACTGCAGTCACACCTAAGCATGCTTGTTGAAAACTCTTATTTTACATGTACATTTCTAGAGCTCTCTGTTTTGAAAGAAGCATGCTGTGATGGTCCATGGACACCAATTCCTCCTGTACGGTTTTTTTTCTGGCCATACCTCTTGAAAAAATTATTGCTAAAATGTTCCATGAGACTAATAATTTTACACATCAACAGTATTTTTTTTTTTTTATTTTTTTATTTTATTTTTCTCTGTGTCCTGAGAAACCTGTGTTTTGGGCCCATGTAGCCACAAAGTTGATTATTTGAGGAGGAGATACCAAGAGTCACTGGGTGATAGGATTTCTAACATTAAGCCTATTCGGTGATGGTATTTTAATGGATTAGATCTACCACTTCTGCAGAGTCGGGCGGTCTGCTGGGGAAGCCATACTGCTCCTCAATCTAAACGAAAGTTCACAGACCTCAATGGTGACACCTGGCTAAATCTGGTCTGCAGGTAACAATGGTTTTACCTACGTGGCATTACACGCCATTGTGCATGGTATGCAGAGCAGAGCTGCCTTCATGGGGCTTGTGGCAGTGAGAGGGAAACCGGCTGATCAAACGGCCCTTGGTTCGATGGCAGCCCAGAAGAAATCCTAGGAAACGTGTGACAGGAGATACATCTCATCTCAGCATGCTCTGAGATTATGGTGTTAGCCACCTCTATTGAGTTTGGAGTTTGGGGTGGTTGGAGGGTTGGTGAGAAGCATTCCTTAAGGGTTCTTCAGGGGCTGCTTGGCTCTAGGCTGGAGTTAACTATTAATGGGCTGAGCTCTTTGACTCCTTTGTGCCTTTGGGAACTACAGGGTTGAAGCCATCAGAGAAAGAGAATAGAAACTAATCACTTTTGTCCCCTCATATATGTTTAGTGAAGGGCTGTAGACTTCTTTTCTGACCTCTGTGTCACACTGAAAAAAGACCCTCCTCTTTCCATTTGAGATAAACTACTCTTCCACCTCCTCCTTGCTCTCCCAAAGTGTACTACTGCAAGAAAATGGGATTAAGTGGGTTTAACAAGCTGCCACTTGAGTTGCCACAAGTTGTGTTACCGTCCCCACTTCAACATGAAGCAGAGGACATGAAGTGGTTTGTAGGAGAGGGGCAAAGAGGGTACTTAGGAGAGACTCAGTGGATGTCTCCAGGTGTTGTCAGGACCTCCACCACCTAAGTCTGCAAGCTGTTGCAGTTAGAGATGAAAAAGATTTATTAACATGGGTATCACTGGCACTTGTAATAAAATAACATGTCATTTCTGTTTAACAGCAAAGCTGCCCCATTTCTTAGGCTGGGTTAAGCATTACCAGGCATATTACAAAGAGGAGTCTGGCAGTGGGTTTTTGTGGGCTCATAAAGTGGGTCCACCCAGGACATGCAGACACACAGCAAAGGAGATGGTGGAATAGTTGTCCTCTTCAAGTTAGTTTACTGAGATAAAATGTGATAAAAGCTTTCTTCATATTTTTAACCCAAGACTTATGTTCAGCATTTAGGGTGCACACTCTGGGAGAAGAGAGGGTTCTTCGATGGGGTTAGCTTAGAAAGGCAAGTATCGTAGTGGTCTGTCAGCGATACACCGCGTTGGCTCTGATTTAGATTGACTGAACCCATTTCCAAGCGTTTGAGAGGGTTAGTCATGTTCTCTTTGAAGAAAACCCACGTGTGCGTGTAGTCCTGTGTCATCCAAGTGTAGCAACTTGGGAAGCATTATTAAGAGGGCCATAGGAAAATGCATGGGTCCCTGACATGATGCGATAATGACATGTTCAGCGCGGCACTAGAAAAGCTTTGCATTATTCAAAGTGCTGAATAATATACATGATAATGCATAATGGTGTTATATGGTAGGATTATTTTGTGGCATAAGTGACTTGTGCTCTGAGTATCAAGGCAAATAATTGTATTATTTTGTCCTCATTTTTGACGTAGCAGAATAGGCTTGGGGGTACAGCTTGAAATGGGGAGGAGCAGGAGCAGGCAAGGGGTTTTTTTTTTTTTGGAAGGCCATGAAACACAGTGGCACCCTCTGCAATTTATTTCTCTGTGCTTGTAATTACGGAGCGAAGCAAGCTTCCTAGCGCACCCGGGGCAGCGTCCCCTGCCAGCCCCGCTGCCTTCAAGTGCACCAACCCGGCTTCTGCCTGGCGTGGGTTAGCTGGTCCCTCACCGGGAATACTGGCACGGGGTGGAGACTGCCACAAACCTGACGCCTACGGACCATACGGATGCCACCCACTCAAGCTGTGTGGCACCATGGGCTCACACCTGCACTGATGTGTGGTGCACAAAGCACTTATAAATTGTAAAAGCCACTGAAGCCAACAACCTGCTGATGATGCTGGTGGGTTTATGAGCTCTGTTAATGGAAGTCTGTGCTGTGGACGTGAAGGTCTGAATGCTTCTGAGAGGACATGTGGGGATTAATGAGGTTCCACATTACATGAGGTTTTCATTCCTGTTTTCCTCATTTCCCCCTCCATCCATTTTACTTATTTAAAATTTGCATGCAAATGCGTTTGTTGATATAACGCTAAGGTTGCAAAATCAACTTCGCAAACCCATGTTTGTTTTAACCAACACCCCCGCTTCATCCACAGCATGCCATCCAGCTCCTGGAGCAAACGTGACAGATAGCAACCTCCTCCCTAAATCAATCCCGATCCGTTCCCAGCACAGCCTCCGTCCTATGGAGGAGTCCTGTGACAGGGAAAAACCAACCACCACCCTTCTGTATTTAATACTTGCCATAGTGCACAGGATGGGCAGCGTAATTAAGGCTGCATGGATAACCTCAGCCCTGGCAGTTCGTCAGTTATGAGTGTTTAAGTTTGCAACTTCTTTTGAACATAGTAGTTTTGGAGGTTTACTAACTGTAATACTGATATCTCCCTACCTTGACTCTTTCTAAGGAAAAAAAAAAAATATATATATATATATAAATAACTCCAAACCAACCACCATGTAGGTAGGAAAGTTTCTCTTTTAAAATACAGTCGAGTATTCTTTGCAGTGTTGTAGCCAAGAGTCTAATTTCAGCAATATCCTTTACAGGGTGGAGTCTCCTCTGCCAGCTGGTGTTCCTAAGCTTAGTTATCGCTTTGCATCATCTCACAAGTACGTTCCCAGGCGAGCTGTGCTGTATGTACCTGCGGATGATGAAAAGAAGATACGAAAAATCCCATCCCTAAATGTAGATTGTGCGGTGCTGGACTGTGAAGATGGCGTGGCTCTGAACAGAAAGGTAATTAAAAATTATCTGTGTGATATAATCAGTGCTAAAAAGAACTTGTGGAAAAACATTGCCTTTGCCTTGGGGAAGTGACAACCAGAGAGACAAAGATAAATCTTAAGATCTACAAAGTAATGTAACAGTGATAGGCTTTGTGAAGGTGTTGGGAAAATCTGATTACCCAGAACTGAAAGAGATCACACGTGACTAAGTGGGGAGGGAGTTTTGAAGGAGCTGGGCGTAAGCTCTCATCACAGAAGAGCGGGAGATATTGTTATTACTGCTGCATATTTCTTAGGGAAGAGGAGGAAATGGACAGTGAGGAGAGAAGCAAGAAAGGGTCAGTTCAGAATCACCAGGTGGGGGGTTTGTTGTTGAAATGAAAGCATGTACAGATCATGAGCAAAACAGTGTGGGTTTGGGTTCGAGCCTTGGGATGTTTCGAAAGATTTACTTACTGAACTTGTTGGAAGAAATGCTGTTAGGGGTGTTTCTGAAGGAAGCAGAAGTTCGAACCTGAGTGCGCCAGGGTTTGGACAGTGATTTAGATTGAAGGATCTGCAAGAAAGGAGGCATGGAGAGCAGCCTGGCAAAGAGATTTAGCTGCGTTAAGTACCACTTGCCAAGTTTTTGTTGACATTGAATTGTGAAAGAAGAGAGAACAATCTAACATACATTCAGTTGTGCTTGCAAGCAGATTTTTAAAATATCTGAAAATAACAATTTTAAAATATTTCACATCTTAATGTATATGAGAAACTGGTGTAAATGCTTCCTAGTGAAAAGTATTTCTGAACAGGAAGGTAAGTTTGCCATCATTTTTGCATCGTTGTTCTATTTGTCTGTTTAGGGTTTGAATATGAATGTGTTGTCCAGGAAGTTATGAAAATAGACCTGAAAATTTTCCTGTGTCATCTCAAAAATGTGGATGAAATTTTAGTCTTTTCTGTTTCTTGGGAGTTAATGCTTTCCAGAAGGACTCTCTTGGGTAGTAGTCTCTTTAACGTTCAGGTCTTTACAGGTATGATGGAAAGAAAAAAGTTTACAGAGTTTGCATGTATCTAGTTTAGTTCTGAAAAGTGAAAATAGCATTGCTGAATGTTCACGTGTACTGCTGAAGACAGCTAGAAAACATTTTCCAGTTGCTAAAATTCTATGTGAAAGACTAAGATTATATCTGCTGGCACCGTGATGTAATATTCTTTAGGTCATATTTGGGAGGCTACTCCTCCCAATGTGTCACTGTAAGGTGACACAGGACACAATTGTGTATTAAACTGTAGTATTTGTAGGTGCAGCTTAATTATGTAAAACAAATCTTTAATAGCAGAAGCATCTATTTGTAATAGAGGATGACAGCAAACCAGAATTTTATGATCAAGGTTACAAAGTTGATAGTAGTGATTTCTAAAGGGTGGTAAAATTCTAGCTCTGTTGAGATGAAGGGGAGTTATGCCACTGGGTATCAGCTCTGCAGAGAGAAGAGGAAAGACCCATTGCATCAGGAGAGGTGCCGAAGCTGAGTAAGGCAACCCGATCTGCTCCTTGTGTAACAATCAGTGCAACTAAGAAAAGGCAATGGGTGATGGTATTAGGTGGCCCTCTCCTGAGAGGTACAGAGGCACCCATTTGCTGACCTGATGCACTCTCTAGAGAGGTGTGCTGCTTACTGGGGGTTCATATCAGGAATGTCACCCGAGAGACTACCAAGCCTCATACAGTCCACTGACTACTATCTGCTGCTGTTGTTTCATATGGGCACCAGTGATACAGACAGAAGCAGCCTGAGGAATATCAAGAAGGATTACAGAGCCCTGGGAGTGGTGGTCAGGGACTCTGAGGCACAGGTAGTTTTTTCATCAGTCCTCCCGGTTGAAGGGAAGGCGGTTAATAGGGTCAATTGAATCTGACAAATCAACAAATGGCTACAGGACTGGTGCCACAGCCAGGGGTTTGGCTACTTAGACCATGGGAATTGCTTGAAAAACCTGGTCTGATGGGGCCTGATGGGGTCCATCTGTCAGAGAAGGGGAAGAGCATCTTTGGCCAGAGGCTTGCCAAGCTCATGAAGAGGGCTTTAAACTAGAGTTGACAGGGGAGGGGAACCTCAGTCCATCCCACTCCTACCAGTATGATGCCAATGCCTGTAATACATGCCCAGAGCCTGGAGAAGGGTCGCAGGTCAACAGGAGAGCACCTGGGGTGCAGCACAAAGAGATACCAGCCACTCTAGCCAGTAAGTTAACTTCACAGAGCCCCAATTTAAATGCCTCTATGCAAATGCACGTAGCATGAGAAATAAACAGGAGATCAAGACGTGCGCACGCCTGCAGGGCTATGATTTTATTGGCATCACAGAAACGTGGTGGGATGGCTCCTGCGACTAGAGTGTTGGAATGGAAGGATACAGGCTCTTCAGGAAGGACAAGCAGGGGAGACGAGGAGGGGGTGTCATCCTCTATGTCATTGACCAGCTGGAGCGCATAGAGCTCCACCTGGGGATGGATGAGGAGCCAACCGAGAGTTTTTGGGTCAGGATTAAAGGGAATGCAGGGACAGATGACGTTACAGTGGGGGTCTGCTACTGAGCAGGAAGATCAAGCAGGTGAGGCCCTTTATAGACAGATAGGAGCATCCTCATGTTCCCAAATCCTGGTCCTCATGGGGGACTTCAACTGCCCTGATACCTGTTGGAGGGACAACACAGCAGGGCATAAGCAATCCAGGAGGTTCCTGGAACGTGTCGATGATAACTTCCTTCTACAAGTGATAGAGGAGCCAGTGAGGAGAGGTGCCGTGCTGGACCTTGTTCTCACCAACAAGCAGGGGAATGTGAAGCTCAAGGGCAGCCTTGGCTGCAGTGACCATGAGATAGTAGAGTTCAAGATCCTCAGGGCAGCAAGGAGGGGGCACAGTAAGCTCGCTACCCTGGCCTTCAGGAGAGCAGACTTTGGCCTCTTTAGGGATCTGCTTGGTAGAGTACTATGGGATACCTCAAGGGAAGAGGGGCCCAAGAAAGTTGGTTAATATTCAAGGATCACCTCCTCCAAACTCAGGAGTCATGCATCCCAACAAAGAGGAAGTCATGCAAAAATGCCAGGAGGCCGGCATGGATGAACAAGGAGCTCCTGGACAATCTCAGACTCAAAAAGGAAGCCTATAGAGGGTGGAAGCAAAGACAGGTAGCCTGGGAGGAATACAGAGAAATTGTCTGAGCAGCCAGGGATCAGGTTAGAAAAGCTGAGGCCCAGATAGAATTAAATCTGGCCAGGGATGTCAAGGACAACAAGAAAATCTTCTATAGGTATGTCGGTGATTAAAAGAAGACTAGGGAAAATGTGGGCCTTCTCTGGAAGGAAATGGGAGACTTGGTCACCCAGGATATGGAAAAGCCTGAGGTACTTAATGACTTTTTTGCCTCGGTCTTCACTGACAAGTGCTCTAGCCATACTGCCAAAGTCACAGAAGGTAAAGGCAGGGACTGGGAGAATGAGGAGCTACCCACTGTAGGAGAAGACCAGGTTCAAGACCATCTAAGGAACCTGAAGGTGCATAAGTCCATGGGACCTGGTGAGATTCACCTGCAAGTCCTGAGGGAACTGATGGATGAAGTTGCTAAGCCGCTATCCATCATATGTGAGAAGTCTTGGCAGTCTGGTGAAGTTCCCGGACTGGGAAAGGGAAAACATAACGCCCATTTTTAAAAAGGGGAAAAAAGGAAGACCTGGGGAACCACAGGCCAGTGAGTCTCACCTCTGTGAACAGATCCTCCTGGAAATTAAGGTGGAAGATAAGGAGGTGATTTCACACATGGAAAATAAGGAGGTGATTTCACTAAGGGCAAATCGTGCCTGACAAATTTGGTAGCCTTCTATGACGGTGTTACAGTGTTGGTAGATAAGGGAAGAACAACTGACATCATGTACCTGGACTTGCTTTTGGCCATGTCCCACACAACATCCTTGTCTCTGAATTGGAGAGGCATGGATTTGACAGATGGACCACTCTGTGGATAAGGAATTGGCTGGATGATCACAGAAGTATTGTCCAGGTACGTAGGGACAGAATGAGGGAGGTCAAAGCTTCTCTGAAATCAAAACTGGTGAGGGATGAGTGGAACAAGAATGGCTGCTACGAGTGCATCAATATCAAAAATGAGAAGGAAGACCAGGGCAAGTATGGAGCCACTGCTCCATGAAGACTCAGGCTTTACTGTCAGAGCCTGCTCTCAGGCCTCATAGGTTGTATCCTAGAAGCAAACCTTGGGGGAGGGAGGTAGCAGCCACAGTAGGGGAGGATGGAGTTAGGGCCTATTCAAATAAACTGGTCCATGGAACCAGACAGGACACACTGGAGGCTGCTAAGGGAGATGGCTAGTATCATCCTGAACCTGTGGTCTGTCATCATGGAAAGATCATAGTGGCTGGAGGAGGTTCTTGATGCCTGGAGAAAGGCAAATGTTATAGCTGTCATCAGAAAGGGTAAGAGTGAGAAGCTACAGGTCCATCAACCTAAGGCTAGTCCCCAGGAAAGTGATAGTCCTGGTTCTTATGGAAGGTATTTTACGGCGCACAAGGACCTAGCCAGAATGGATTGATCAGAAGCAAATCATGCCTGCCAAACCTGATCGCCTTCTCTGAATAAATTTCTGTCTTTGAGTATGAAAGCTGAATAGATGTTGTCTGCCTTGACTTTAGCAAGGCTTTTAACGTGGCGTCTCATAAGATCCTGGTTGTCAGCCTGAGAAGAAATGGACTGGATGGACAGACTATAAAGCGGGTTGCAGTTTGGCAGGAATCAGGTGGTCCATGTTGTGTGCTATTTTTCACTTAGCTTTGCTGGGTCCAATACTGTTTAACTTCTTTGTTAGAAACCTGATTGATGGTTCACAATGAAACTAAACTGGGGTGCAGTTGATATGCTGGAGGGCACAGATGCTCTTCTGATGGGGCTTTACAGTTGGAGGAACAGCCTGAGAGAAAAGTAGTGAAGTCCAACAAAAGTAAAAAGTGAATTCACGGCATCAGGCTGGGATAACCCTATGCACCAGTACAAGCTCAAGCTGGGGGGTGACTGCCCGGGGGCAGCTTTGCCAAAAAGGCTCTGGGTGCTGTTATACAGCAGGCTAAACAGGGTCAGCAGTGCGCCCTTGCAGCAAAGGTGGCCAACTACCTCCAGGGCTGTGCTGGCGCGGGTGCAACCAGCAGATCCAGGAAAGGATTTCCCTCCCCTGCACTTGGCTTTTAAGGGTCTCCATTGGGAGGGCAGAGGACTGTGCCCAGCTGTGGGCTCTGGGACAAGAGAGAGACTGGCCAATGGAGAGGGAGAGAGACCAGGAAGGGCCACCAAGGTAGTCATGGCACAAGAGGAGAGGCTGAGGAGCTGAGTTTGTTCATCCTGGAGAAGAGACATCTGAGGGGGCCTTGATGGAAGCTTTACTGCCAGAGGGGAGATGGATGGATGGCAGAGCCAGACTCTTCACAGAGGAGCTCAGCAATTAGGTGAGAGCGATGGCCACAGGTTGCATGAGGGGAGATGCTGACTGGAGACAAGGGAAAAAAGTCTTTCCCATGTGGGTGGTCAGCTACTGGAAAAGGTTGTCCAGGGTGGTGGTGCATCCTCCTTCCATGGGAATATTCAAGCCTTGGCTGGATGAAGCCGTGAGCAACCTGGTGTAGAGCAGTAGTAAGCCTTGCTTTGAGGAGGCGAATGGACGAGGTGGTCTCCTGAGGTCCCTTCCAACCTGATAGACTGTGCGATTGCATGATCTAGTAGCAAAGCATAGTTCAAAGTGATTGGAAGGTTGAATTTCATTTTTAGATCTGCCAGAGATACTCAGGAAGACTTTGAGACTTAGGTTCTGTAAATGTGAAGCTGAAATTATTATTGCTCTTGCAGCTTGATTTATTAATGTTTCTGAGGTGTTTGGAGACTTTGTGTGAAAGATATGTCAAGAACATGCACTGAAGTACAGTATTCAGTGACCCATTGCAAATGGGTCATCTGAAACCGTGGGAAAAAAACCACTGGGAAACAGCAACACTGAGCCTGTCCTTTAATCATTATTCTTAAATACTACTGATGAATTTGACTATTTATTGCTGTATTTTATATCAATAAAAATGCTACTTACAGATTTTCTTGAAATTGCTGCCAAAATGTTGGGTTTGGGGAAAATCAGGACCTGGTGAAGGTTCACAGTACCTCGAGCCAAACTTATCTGTCTACAAAAGGCCTTCACTTGCATCAAGTCCAAGAAGCAAGTTTGAACCACATCTTAACAAGTCTATTTTAAGAAGATGCTGTGTGTATTAGGATTAAGTTAGATTTGGAGAGATCAAGAATCTGGAATGTCGGCAGCTCCGTTTGGTTGTGCGTTTAGACGGCAATGAGGAAGATGAGCTTTCTATAACTGAAACGGATAACATTTGCAAAACTGCATCTGGTTGCAGTAGTTGCTTTTGAAGCTTCAGTCATAAATTAAAAATCTTTAACTATTTTCTATACAATATTTTCTCTCAAAGAAGATATCCTCCCCTGTGCCCTGCCCCCACAATTATGTTTTGTAATGGTTCACAGAGAGCGCCAGAAGAGGGGAGCCCATAGCCATATCTAATCTGCATACCATTTTGGTTCCTGCATTTCTTACCTTCAAGGGCTACAGCACCGATTTCAGCTATCATCTGTTGACTTCTCCTTCTTTTGTATCTTTTTTTTTCTATTTTGACTAAATGAGAAAAAAAAAAACCCTTGCAGCAAGAAGCTCACAAGGAGAAAATTTCTCAGCGAATTTTCTGAGGGGAACCTGTGGGAAGAAATGGCTAAAAGGCAAAGTTACAGCGTAGTGAATACTAAGCCTGCAAGTAGAGTGTGAGCTGATCCTGGTGTGATTAGGACATGTGGGGCTTTTGTAACCCCTTTAGGACTGGACAGAGCTGTAGGAGGTCTTCAAAAATTCAGAATAGGGAAGATGATAGGAAGATACCCCAGTGTTGCTGAAAATTTCAGCCTTCTATTACAAAGTTAGCTTTAGTCTTGCTGACCTCAGATCCTGGTTGGGGCTCCACATGCTGGTTTTAGAGGTTCAAATCACGTGGTGTGGACTGTCTGCTGCCTCTCCAAGTGTCTGGCTCTGTAAGACATTGACAGTTTCTATGACAGAAATTTAGTTTTTGTTTGGGGGGAGAATTGAATACTACTGAAGGGAAATTACTTTCCCTGAGCTACTATACAGTAGTATAGTATTTCCCCCTACAAATAAAGATAGGAGTTCTTCCACGGGGATGTACATGCAAAATTTCTCCAATGTTGCTATACATTTTAAAGAAATGACTCAGAATGGCTCGCTTGGTGATATTTTTAAGTGAACAGTTCAAATAGAAATTCTAAAACTATAAAATTAGAAATAATACAGATTGCAGTGTTGATATGTTATAAATGCACCACACTCTAGAGACTTATTGTGAAATGGTACAAAGATAGCCTACATCTATTTTACCTTTTTGCAGGAGAAGGCCTGAATATTCTTTCATTTTAATTGTAAAAAAGAAAAAGATAAAAAAGATGTCTGCATCAATGTGCTTGATCAAGTCATATAAGCCAGTAAACTGAGTTGCATGTAATGTCATTGAGAGGTCTCTGTGTAGGAGCTGAGCTCTCTGAAGATATCTCGAGGGCCCTCAGCCAAGCCAGCACTCCCTGGTATGGCTTTCTCTGTAGAGCTGCGTTACTCACTGTGCTTCCGTGCCAGGTGAACCTATTATCAGGTAGAAAAGATTCTTCCTCCTCTTGGAGAAAGGAAGATTTCCATGCCAGTGCTTTCATTTTCCAAGGGCAGAGTGGGCTGAGATTTCATAGCTAGTTCCCACGGGTCTTGTAAGGTTACCACCCTTACAAGACAGTTTTCCAGGACAGCATTTTTTCCAGCAGGATCCTGCCTTCAGTGCTGCTATTCTTCAGAGCATCCAGGAGGTGTTAGCTGCCAGGTCAGCCTAGGAAAAGACTAGTTGGAGCTGCTACTGTAGTGTTTATGCATCTTTCTGAGTCCTTGACAAGAGTTTCAGAGCATTTTGATGCCTCCAAACCAGTGCTATTAGTGACTTTATCTTCACTGAGGTCAGTATGAGGCTTTGAATAAGTGGGATGTATGGCGCTTCACTCTGTAGCTCTCCTCAGTGTGCCATCAGGCCAGGCAGGGCACTGGCTGTTCTGCCAGAGATGACCTTTGAAAATTATCTCAGGCAAATTTTGAAGGGGCTAAGATTCGGCCTTTTCTTTCCATGGGGAATGCCAGTGTTATAACTAAGAAGCAAAACAAAACTCCATGTTCCCCCTCATCATGTTTTTTGTGTCAGAGGTGTAAAATCAATCCCTGGGAGTGTACATATGGCTGGGAAATTTCTGTGCGGGCATCTGACACGAAACACTTGAAAATAGGAAGTTTTATTGCTCCTCTGGAACTAAATAGATGTCATTCATACAATAAAAGTTATCGATATTTAGGGCTGCACCGTGAAACGATGTAGGACCAATTAGGGTTTAAATTCCTAAGCCCTTTTTGCTGTGTATCATGATTGTATCGCTTTCTCTTCTAGAGGGCAGTTGCTCTCTCCTCCAGCACTTGAGCAAGAGAAGCTGGGGAAGAGGAAGCCTCAGCTGTGTCCTTTCCTCACATCCCTTCCTCGATAGGGAAAATGAAGAGGACTTCCCGTCCTCTTCAACAGGAGAGGCCCCTGAGCCTCTTCTGTTCTCCCTGCTCCGCTCAGCAGCAAGGGGAAGTTTGGTTGAGCTAAGAGGATGTATGGGGAAGGACCTATTTTGCTCATCCACAGCACGGCCTCTTAGGGTCATAGCACAAATTTGTTCCTATTTAATATCTTGTAGCCACTTAAAAGATCATCGCTGTGCTGTGCCACGGAAGAAAAAATAAATTCAATTAATTCTTTTGAATCGTCTGTTTTTAAAAATAGGATTAAAGCCTGACCACTTTGCAAACTGTTCCATTATGAATAACGCATACGTAAGAGATGACTCTGGATTCATTACGGTTAAGAGCAGATCATCCGCATACATGCTGATTTTATGGAGATTTGTCCCCATGAGAATGCCTCCTCCATCTCTCTAGTGATCTGATCCTGGGGTCAGAACAAACAGCACGCTGGCGAGAGAGCATCCTTGCCTACCATTTTTCCCCTAATCTGAAGCCTTCTGACCTTTTTATTCCTTATCACTGATGAGAAGAGGCTCTTGTATATAAAATAACACTTCAGCTACATTTGGGGGTGGAGTTAGCATTTATATGTAAAATGGGTCAGTGTGGTATAGAAAAAAAAATCCTAGGCTTTCCTTATTGAAATGCATTTTCTTATTGATCTTATTGAAAGCTTTTACAGTATTAGTGGAAAAAAGCTGCAGTTGGTTTCCATAAATCTCGAGCAACTTCAATTAAAATCAACAGTTTTCCTGTATTACGTGATGATAATCTTTTTTTTCTAATAAAGCCAAGTTGGTTAGGATTTATCAATGCCGCAGGTATTTCTCTAAGCTCATAGTGAGAATGTTAGCTAGTACTTCATAGACACAGTTGCATGAAACATTGATAACTAGGTTATTTTACCAGGTCTTTGCTTTATTTATAATAAATTAGTACTGTACCTAATTGTATTCCTCCTACAGGGAGAAGGCTTGCTGATAAAGTGTGTAGAGAATGATTAAATGTACACAGGCACATAGTAGGGTGACTTCTCTTCAAAAGATGCACAAAATTAAAATGGGAATGCTGCTTTCCCCGGTGGCTTGCCATTATTAAAAGTCTCAGTAGCATGGGAAATTTCTTCTGTAGGAATTGGGGAGTCCAAAAGTCTCTCTGGTTTATTGTAGGGAAGCTGAACTGTACAGTGAAACTCTGCAAGGCCTTTTTGATCCTTGAAGAGTTCTGATGAATATACATTTTTATGAAAGTTGTAAAGTGTTTTCATTTCCTTATTAATCCCACCATGGTCCTGGAAGAACTGCCACTCCTGAGTGGTAACTGTGACAATAAAAGTTTTTGTTCCTATTGTTTTACGCTACAAGCCAATCATCTTCCTTACATAAAAATTTGAGGATTCATAAGGACAATTGCAATATTCAGCAATTTTCTTCTTAATGAGCTCAGTAATGCCTGTGTCTCTTCGAGCGGAGCCTTTGAATTGCCAGTTATTTCTTTTCCACTGATTCAGATGTACCCAATTAAGTTTGACTTGGACATGTTCTGATAGAACTATTACTGCTGACAGAATGGTGTCTAGAAACTTAGGGAAAATGCCTTGGCTCAGTGTTAACAGGAATTTCAGGCAGGAATACATAATAGACCTGGGGAAAGATTTTAAAACATACAGTTAATGTTTGTATGGACTTGAAATTCACAGTACTTCAACTCTGTGTGTGTAGTCCACTGTCTGCAGGCACATCAGCACACCTGGGTACTGAAGGCTAATTGCAGGACTGGAAGTCATGTATTGCTACACATTTCTGGACCAGTTTTCAATATATCATCTGTTTTTGTAGCAGGAAGGATCTGGCTGCACAGCCACTGAGCATCTATCACTTAATTTGAAGGGAGCTGTTGAGTTTCAAGTGTGCTACAGAAAATCAAGCCAATACAAGATGTTTAGTATACACATGTGCTTTGGAAACAATCTGCTGGATCAAATTTGGGCAGACTTTTGTTTGTATGCAGAGCCATGTGTTGGGTTGTGTTTTCAGGGCTGCAGTGCTACTGCAGTTGAGCAAAACATAAAGGTACTGCCCAGATCGCAGTCACAGGGGTTCTCAGCGCTCAACATAATTTGCTACTGGTCTCCTTTGGATTTTTGTTGGCCATGAGCAGGCAGAAGAATATGTTTCTATTGCAATTAATCTTGAAACCTAGTCTTGAACCTGACTTCATTGTACTCATAATCAGTAGTCCACACTGCTCGTTCTTCCACATTGCAAGGGCCACATTTTGAAATCAGAGAGGCAGGCCAAGCATGAGGAAACCCACAGATCCCATTAATAGGGGCGTGGGTCAGGAAGTGGTAGGACACACAGAGAATACAGCGCTTGCCCTCTTTGATAAACTTTTCTATGAGGCATCTTTACAGTAACAGTCAAGGTAGTGGTCTAGTGGAACTTTGGTCTGATTTAGGTAAGATAGGTAGGTATCAGAAGGTGGAAATGCATGGTACTTTTCCCAGTGCATTGGTGCCATCAAAGCTGGACCTGTCCCAGGATGGTGAGGAGTTGGGGGGAACCTTAGAGATACTCAGAAGATTATAGGCAAAAGCTGTGGCTTATTTTACCAAGCTGTTTAAACGTTACCTTTTTGCTTGTGGTTTAGTAGTATTATTAGGTAGCAAAACAAGGAAATGCATCGGGATGCTGGGTAAGAAAAAGGAATTTTTGATGTCAGATGGTGGAACAGCGTAGCTGTACACATGGAAGTTGCAGATGAGGGTGAGGATGTGTGTGGTCATGGTTAGGCTTAGGTACCTTTGCAGATGTCAGCCGAAAGCATGATATTTAACCTCTGTACCTTTGGATTAATCTATTATTCTTCTGGAGACTAGAGAAAAGGATCCTAGCACTCAGTATCTATGCAGAAGACTCATTTCCTTCCACTGTATGTCCAGTTAGCAGGAGTCCATGATATTTACAATGCTGAAGATTCTGCAGTCCTTATTCAGATAATATTTCACAGTGAACTAAGGACATTTGTGTCTAGATGAGTAATTCAGGATTAAGCCCTTCAGGAGTCTGAGCAGCTTCTTCCTCCTATGCACCACTGTATATTGAATTGAAGGCATGTGTGCTGTGCTAGTTGCAGGACACACCATTCCCAAAATAGCATAGAACCATCTAAAACCAGCCTTTTATTTCCACCATGAACTAAGCGCACACCATGACGTCCCTTCAACTTAGAGTGGAGTAATTTATCTCTGTTCAACAGAAGACAAACCACATGGATTACGATTGCCTAAAGCCCTGGTTTTTACATATTCTGTGAATTACTTTCTTCTCTGAATTGTGAAAAGACTGTATGTTAAACAGTGCTTTATACACCAAAATAATACACTTCCATGAAACAGGCTGGTACTCAAAATAGCTGTAAAACCACATCTCTGGCTTACTGAAACTGGAGAGCATCCAGAGCCATGAATTCATTGTGCACTCACATACCAGAACAGAACAAGATACGCAACTTTTGTGACTTTTCTAGTCCCTATCATAAAAGCCAAAATAAGTGAGGACAGATCATTAGGAAGTGCAAGCATTTATTTACTCACATCTAAACCTGTGTAGCTCTGCTGGCTACATAGTATGCAGCAGGCTCCAGGGGCACAAAAGCTCTTAATGTGTCCCCAGGTCGCATATTGCCATGCCCAGAGTTTGGGCTTCCAACCAAGGAATCCTTTTGCAAAGAAGCAAAGAACACGCCGATTTTTTTTCTTCGCTTTGGGTAAGTCAAAACACCTAGCTGCATTTGAAAGTTGCTGTTTCGGCAGTGCTTTTTGTCTACGTATGGAGCATGTGCAGTTATTAGCACGTCTAGGTATATTGGACAATGTATGTTATGTATCTGTCTCCAAAGACAAATGCACACATCTGCAAATCCAGCACACTTGCAGATTTGGATGTTACTGTAAGCTGCTCTGCTGAGGTTGCCCATCTTTCCTTTTGGCTACAAATATCACAAGGGAGACTATGATCTGTCTTCTTGTTTATCAGTAAGGAAAGTGGTAAGCTGACTGTGGAGCCTGATCAGCACTTTGCATCTTTTCTGAAAGGATAAATAAAATCCTAGTGTTCTCTGAGGTTGACTGCAATTTCTACCTTTAAAGTAGCTTGGGTGCTCTGAGATTTCTGTTTCAACTCCTGAATGGCTGCATAACATAGTGCTATCTACTGTGTATCATTGTAATAGCTCTTTTTGCTCTCCTTCTTCCACCGCCGTGCATTGGGGCTACCCTCTCCAGAACAACCTGCTTGCCGGTTATTACTTCTTTAGGGCTGGGAGAAAAGAAAAGAATTGTAAATATTTTTCTTCATTTCTGATCACTGAGCTCCAGAAGACCATAAATCCTTATGTTACTCCTCATTTGGGAGCAAATGGTTGTAAAGATCCTGGCTGTTCATTTTAGTATGATTATAAACCGTGGCTTGCTCATTCTTTCCTCCTTACTTGTTACAGTCTAGTGAAGAGTGCGTCAAAATAGTTGCTCCTATGCCAGGCTTGAGATAACTTCATCTTCTAAGGTTTCACAATGCAATTGTGCGTTAAAAGGGGATATGTTGAACAAATTGGTGTTTTCTTCCAGCTTAGTCAGGTTATTCCGTTACATTTTAAACTTTGATTCTACACAGACTCGTTAACCAATTATTTTTAAATAGAATAATTATAGATCATAATTTAGTGTGCATTTTCTTGAGAAAAAGGGCAAATTAATACATGTAAACATGGGTGAATCTAGTTAAATAAACTGTCCACAAAATCCTTACAATATGTAAACAACATTTGTTATGCCTTGGAGATAGCATATGATTGGACTCGTGAGACCCTGTTTATCCTACTGAACAGTTTCTTTTATAACTTCAAAGGGAATTTTATATATTTATGGCAATAGCAGGGTGTTAAGTGTAGCTAGACAGAAATTATACCTCAGCTATTTAGTTAATGCCAATAGGGATTAAATTAGATTTTATAGCTGTTAGTAGAAGTCTGTTTTGTAGCTAACAAGTGGGATTTTTAAATCCTGGAAAGCATAATCCTATTATAAAACTGGCAGCTGAATTAACATTATCTAGGAAGCAAGTCTTCACGGATTAACATTTTTTGACATTAACAAAGAAAAACTAATGCTACAGGGATATTAGATGCTTTTCCCAAAAGTAGGAAAAAAAGGAAAGTGAATATAGGACAAGATAAATGGCACAAATACTGCAGGAAGGAAAAATAGAGTGAAATATGCATGAGAAATTAGATCTGGGAGTGGCCATGTTCTGCCTCAAATACAAAAGAAATACGCTAAGTAGGAAAAGGCTCCACAACTGGTAGTTCATATGTTAGCCCACACATTGATTTATACGTGCCTTGTGACTAATTCACAGTTATCCAACATGAGCGTGCGATAGTCATGAAGGCCTTCTCCTGTCCTAAGAGATGAGGTCTTTCCATTCCAGCTAGATGCTGTAGGAGCCAAGGACTGGCAGCACTGCAGAAGAAACACTCCTCCCTTCACTGAATCAGCCTATAAAGCTGTTCCACAAAGACCCTGATGAAGTTCTTACATACATACCTTGAAGGAGAGTTACGGGACGACTGCCGGAGGCCGTGGTACAGGAGATGAGTGCGTCACTGAACTTGCTTGTCCTGCAATATCTTATTCTAGGCATTGATAGACTAAATAGCTATAGGTATATACCATGTCATATTTCAATTAAAAAAATCTTTGTCCCCATCACAGTTGCAGAGCAAGCATTTTCTTACTTAAAACTGTGAGGTATACATCTCCTGTAAATAATTTTAAAAGCTCTATGTTTACAATCTGAGCCCTTATTCACAGCTGCAGCATTGAAATAATGAAAGTAGTATTTTGTTGTGTGGAGGGTTAAAAGGAATCTACTTGATAGACTTACCAGTCAGAAAAACATGCCGAACAATTTCTTGCAGATTTTGCAACATCATATTCAGTGTTGTTGACCTAGTACAGATTTCACTGTATCTGTTGGCTGCCATCTTGTCTCATAAATTACTTCCTTCTTATCAAATAGAGAATTTCATTAATTATTAGTGAGAGCTAAACAGAAACTTGTTCTAACTTGGCCTTCCAACCTCACAATTTCTTGGTTCAAGTAAAGCAGAACTAGATCTGAGCTACTGCCAGACGGGGGGTTTTGATATCAGAGGTTTAACTGTGGCTTTGCAAACCTAATACATGGCTTCACAGGTTGATTCTTGGTTTGGTGCTTTTGAAATGCTGTGGTTTTCCTCCTTGTCGGATTCTACTTTAACCATGATTACTCACTGGGTTACATTTTTACCAAGCATCTTTTCTGCCAGAGCACGTGTGTATAGCAGTCATGGCTGTGGTTAAATCTGTTACCAGAGGTGGTAACACAGAGGTGGCTGTGACTGTCTTAAGGGGTTTCTTAAAGCATGGTTGTGTAGCATAGGCTTTACTTTGCAAAGCATATAGCACCATCTAAGCTGTGGAAATAGTGTGAAATTTCTAAGTTGCCAAACCGTCCTCCTCTGAAGTTAGTGCCATGAGGAAGAACCTTGGCACCATTATGTCAGTGAGACAACTCACACCATTTGGCATCAAGAGGGCCAAGATTTATCCCCTGTTGTGTGCATGTTGCACCAACGATAATGAACCCTAGTGGGAATTGGAAATAGTTGCTTGCCCTCTGTTGTGGCTCTTTTTCAAAAATCTGTCCCCCAAATGCCTTTTATTTATTTATTTATTTTTCTGTATGTAGAAGCATGCAACAGTCCATAAGCTTGGTGCTTTAAAGCATGGAGGTATCTTTTAGTATTGCCACAGCCCTCTGAGCAGCTGGCCATCTTTGAATAAGTGGGACTAGAAAGTGCCTGTGATTTCTTACATGAGGAAGGACATGAATTTGATGTCTACTGGAAGCACATGGTCCTTAGATAAAAGACCTATCTTTCTTTCGCCCTTAAGTAATGAACAATCCCGTAGCATTTTAGAGTTTGTTTCTGGTTTCACTATCTGCGTTGAAAAGTATACAGATTTGGCCCATAAGACTTGGGTTTTTTTAAAAAATGTTTGGCTAGCACCTCAGCTTGTGTAAATAGGTTTAGCTCTTAATTTTTCATATGGTGACACATTGAGTAAAGCAGCTCTCAAATGAGAATTAAAGAAAGATTATGTGGGAAGACAGTGTTATATGACTGGGGAGTTGCATCCACATCACCTGGCTGGACACTCATCATCTGCCTCCAATCTCTGGAAGAGATAGACGGAGATAAGAGGGGTCATGTGGTTACTGAGCAGAGCACCTTTCATCCTCCAGGTGACCTTGCACCTGCTATGACCGCCTGCTGCTTGACTGTGGAAGAGCTCACTGAACCAGGAGGGAGGGATGAGGGATGCTTGTCTCTGCCACCCAGCACTCTTGCATCTGAGTATGTGGTTTTCTAGAGTAGATGCTTTGTAGAAGCTCGTTCAGGGCCAGCATGTGAAAAACCGCAGCAGCAGCTCCTGAGCGTTGCCAGTCAGGGCACCTGATCTCCAAATTTGCCTTCATGTTGTCAAATTTGCTTATCATCGGTGATGTACAATGGAAGTGCCAAGTAGAAAAATAAAAGCCCAGAAATGTGATGGTGGGTTGTAGGTTTCAGTGCTTGAGACTTCTACAAGTAGCCCTGCACACACATGCTCGATTTTGTAGCTGGGGGAAATTCACGCACTGAGCAGCTTCTGAGTAGCACTTGATGTGACTTGACAGAAACTAGCAGAAAGAGCAACTGGCTCGTAGCCTGTGAGGGCGATCCTGATCCCTGGTCAGCTGGCATCACCTCTTCCCATGTCCCTCTCTTCATAGAGGTGTATTTGGTGCTACATAACAAAGTGCTGAGTGGCTCATGCCCTCCTGGGGGTGACGTTCCCTGCAGGAAGAACAGCCAGCAGGCCGAAGAGATCTCAGAGACCTCCCCTTTCTTCTGCTGTTGAAACTCTGAGCTTTCTCTGCACTGCAAAGCGAGAACAGACCCACAAGGACCACATTTCCAAGCCATATGGTTTGGCAAGCAACCTCCTGACTGGAGTCAAAAAATATAATAATAATAATGCATATTGTGCATATTTAACAGGTACCTCTAAGCACGGAAAACCAGGTAGTAGCAGAGAAGAGATCTCTGTGAGCTGGTTGTGGCACACTGCAGCTTGAGCTGGAGGTAAGAAGGCTCTTTTCCAATGTGGTCCAGGAGTTGATAAGTTGGTCATTTGGACAGGGTGTGAAGAAAGACTAGTAAAGCAAATGAGGCCCCTCTGAGGGGCAGTGGCACAAAGCAGCAGCTTCCCAGCTCAAAGAAATCTTGCCTGGGGTTCCACACAGGGCTGCCTATAGGCCCTTTTTTGACTCTCACTGTTCAAGAAAAGAAGACTTGTGCTAGCTTTTAAATGGGCAAGTTACACACAGGAAGCTCCCAACTTGTCATCTGCTGACTTTTTCACACCCAGAACTCCTCAGGTGCTTAGTAAAGTTGGTATATATAGTAAATCTGCCATTACTATCAAGCCTGATTCCTTGAGTGAAGCAGAGCATTTATTGAATTGTGTCTTTTTTTGTTCTACTGGTAAACATATCTGGCAGGGGAAACTAGGACCTCCATTTGGGATTATTTGCTGAAGGGTTTTCTGGGGTAATAGAAGTATTGAGCTGGAAGAGCTGTCGTCATCTAGTTTAGTCCTCTGATCTGAAGCAGGATGAAGCCTTTCCAAAGCACTCCGATGGATGTTTCTGTAACCAGTTATAGAGAGTGCCCACAGATGTCTCTGGTCGCCCTAATGTCTACTCAGGGTTTTCTAATCATTTAACTTAAATGTTATTTTCAGCAAGTGAGGTGAATTTTGTTGTCCGTGACCACTTACAGAAAGAAAAGCAGAAACCTGTAACCCTCTCCTATAAATCATTATTCCATGTATTGAATTGTTATTAATGTCTCCTATATAGATTTTCTCGTTTTAGTGAAAGTGACTGCATATCCTTCAGCTTTTTCTATCAGGAGGTGTCTGAACATCTTATCAGTCTTCTTGTAAGCTTGTGGATATTTAGATAACTGGAGGGCAGATTTAGATTAGATATCAGGAAGAAATTTTTCAACTATGAGGGTGGTGAGGCACTGGAACAGATTGCCCAGGGAAGTTGTGGATGCCCCATCCCTGGAAGTGTTCAAGGCCAGGCTGGATGGGGCTTTGAGCAGCCTGGTCTAGTGGGAGGTGTCCCTGCCCATGGCAGGGGGTTGGAACTAGATGATCTTTAAGGTCCCTTCCAACCCGAACCATTCTATGATTCTGTGATTCTGTGAACTGAGGTCTTATAAATGCAATATAAAACAGTGCAATTACTTCCTGTTTTTTGTAATAACACTGAATTGGTGGCACTCATTCATTTCAACCTACTACTCTTAATGCATTTTCAGCTTTGTTTCTCCCTCTGTGGCTCTGTCTCATATGTAGTATTGTTCTATCTTTTTCGCTTTTTACTGTCTATCCAGTCAGAGAATGTCTTTGCATCTCCCTCCAAATTACAGGTCTCTGAAGATACTGAAAATCTAATCTCTCTTGCACTGTTCAAGTCATTAATGAAAATATTGAAATTGTATCCCTTCACCCTCCCAGAGGCTGCTCAGTTGAATACTGATTGTTACCTTTTGAAGGTAGATTTCCACATTAGCACGTTTCCTTTGAGGTTGTTTTATGCAGCAGTGTCAAAAGCCTTCTCACATCTTGACTGCCCTCCACAGTTTCTCAACACCTCTCTTGAAAGCCGATGGCCAAAGCTGGAGATAGTACTCCAGAGGCAGTTTCACCAGTTCCAGGTAAAAGGGGACAATAACCTTCTTAGTCTTCTGGCGATGTTTCTCCTAATGTAGTCCAGTGTGCCATTTGCCTTGTTTGCAATGACAGCACACCGTTCCCTTGCTGGCCCTCATTCAGGTTGCCCCCCACCGAAGCCCCAGGCCCCTTTCAGCTGGCACAATCTGTAGCCTGTCACGTTCAGCCAGGCAGACACGTGGGGTTATCCGGTCCCCTCTGCACAACTCCCTCCTTCTTCTTGCTGAACTTCCTGGTGCTCCAGTTGACCCCGTCCTCAAGGTTCTTATGGTGCCTCTGGACTGAAACTCTAACAATCATGTCCCTCTAGTTTGGTGTCACTGGAAAATTCACCCAGGGCTCATTCTGTGTCATCACTGAGGCTGAAGCAGAAAATGATGGATAAAATTGTCCCTAGTATCAAAGCCTAGTATCTCTACTTGTTACAGGCTGCCAACTAGTCATCGAGCCATGGATAACTATCCTTCAGCTCATCTCTCCAGCCAGTTTTCAACCCAGTCCATTCTTCTAGCCCATATTTTCTCAGCTTCCAGATGAAAATGCCATGCCCTCTAAAGTCACAGTGTATTACATCTGCTGCTGTCTCTTTGTCCGCGTACCCAGTCATTTTGTCATAAAAGGCCATCAGATTCATCAGGCAAAGGTGTTCTTCTCTCTCCAACCCACGCAGACCTATCCATTTTCTTCCCTCATTTCATTGTCTGTGCTTATTGTGATACCATGATTGCAACCTGTTCTGTCCACTTTTCTTCTTTACCCAGCTAAAATCAATATTTTGCTAAATTTTTTGCTTTGCTTTGCTTTACCCAGCTTAATGAACAAGAGGCTTTATTCTTACTTCATCATATAGCTTCACTGTGTCAGGTATTTTGAAGCGTCCTTAGCACTGGAGCATATCATACTTTCTGATCATTAAAATTTTAGTTTCCTTGAGTTGACTTTAGACACCTGCATCCAAGAATGCAATTCCCAGCCACACTGCTAATCCCCGCATGTGCTCTTAAGCGCTTGAAAGTCTGCTTTTGTGCATACTCAGAAATGCTTCTGTCCTCTTCTGGCAGCTTGTTGCCTCTCTCATGCCAAGGCTATCAGAAAGATATGTTCTGTCTAAGGCCCTTGAGCAGATGGGATCAAAACTTGCCTAGCAAACTCTGACAGGAGACACATGCAAAGCACGGAAACCATGGCCTTTTTATTTAAAAATGACTAGGATAGGAAAGAATAAATAATGGTCATATCCATGGTGGTATTGGTAGCAGGCTTACTGTGAGCTGATGGATCAGGGTTAGAGGGGAAGCCAGAACAGGGGAATGTCATGGTGGTGCCTGATCAAGGAGAGACCATGGACAAAGATTTCTTTAAACAACTGAAAGAAGTATCTCAAATTCTTCCTGACTCTTATGGAGGACTTTAACCACGCCAGTATCTACTGAGAGGACAGTGTGATGGGAAACAAGCAATCCAGATTTCTGAAGTGCGTGGAAGACAGTTTTCTGATGCAAGCTAACTAGGGGAGATGCTTTGCTGGATTCCTGAATGAGAACGAACTGTCAGTCAATAGCAGCCTTGACTGCAGGAACTGTCAGATGCTGGAGTTTACAATCGTGAAGGCAGTGAGTAAGGCAAGGAAACAAGTCTTCAGATGGTAGGCAGGCCTGATCCCATGTTAGGCTGCCCCTGACGGTAAGGGCTAGTCAGACTTCAGTGACAACCTGCTCAAAATGCAAGAAAATCATCTGAAGGGCAGAAGAACAGTTAGGAGTGGCAGGAGGCCAGCTTGCTGAACAGAAAACTCTTGATTTAACTCAAATGTAAAAAGGAAGCATACAGGAAATGGCATCAGGAATAGGCTACAGAGGAGGAATAGAGAAACATTTATAACCTGGGCATGTAAAGCCAGAATGAGGAAGGTAAAAGCCTGGCTGGAGTCAAAATTGATGAGGGACCTGGAGGGCAACCACAAAGGTTCCAACACTTTTATCAGCAATATAAGGCCAGGGAAAATGGGGGTCTACTACTGAGTGGTGGTCTTTGCTTGCAGGACATAGATAAGGCTGAGGTGTTCAATACTTTCTTTGCCTCAGGCTTTGCTGTCAGACCCTGCTCTCAGGCCTCCTACGTTGTATCCTAGAAGCAAACCTTGTGGGAGGAAGGTAGCAGACACAGCAGGGGAGGATGGAGGTAGGGTCTATTCAAATAAACTGGTCCATGGAACCAGACAGGTCACACTGGAGTTTGCTGAGGGAGCTGGCTAGTGCCATCATGAAGCTGCTGTTTGTCATCATTGAAAGGTTGTGGTGGCTGGAGGAGGTTCCTGATGCCTGGAGAAAGGCAAATGAGTCGGATTCATCTCAGAGGATCTCAGCAACAAGGCAAGATCAATGGCCACAGGTTGCATGAGGGGAGATGCTGACTGGAGACAAGGGGAAAAAGGTCTTCCCGGTGCAAGGGGTCAGACACTGGAAGAGGTTGTCCAGAATGGTGGTGCATCCTCCTTCCATGGGAATATTCAAGCCTTGGCTGGATGAAGCTGTGAGCAGCCTGGTGTAGAGCAGTAGTAAGCCCTGCTTTGAGGAGGTGAATGGACGAGGTGGTCTCCTGAGGTCCCTTCCAACATGAATTAGACTGTGTGATTGCATGATTTTCCTAGTGATTAGAAGACTTGTCCAGGAAGCATTGTGCAGAGGTCAAGTTGTCTTTAGCTGGACTGATGACAGCACCCTGCTTGCTAAATAAAACTCTGATCTGTATGTACGCACCTCTGTGGTAGAGACACCCTCCACCTTGCTTTAAATAAGTAGATATTAACTGGGCCAGAGAGCGAATCTAGGCCTGAAGCTGACTTTCTAGCTCAGTGATTAGGGCATGAACCTAAGAGAAGAGAGACCTGGATTTCTGTCTGTGCTCCAGGGAGAGCTTATACATTTTAGCCTATGGCTTTTTTTCAAACATCACAGTGCACGTGTCCCTGTGTGGTTCTAGTCCTAGTTTACTAATCTAATCAAGAAATCAGATCCTCAACAGGCATGAAACTGGTACCATCAAAGGTACTGCTGTACTACCAGGGAAATTTTCATTTATGCTTTTTCTTAACAGCCTGCCACCTCCATGAGCAGCTCTTTCTGTTTAAAAACCTTGAAACAATTCATGTAGTTTTTACTGCTTTTCTAGTTGTAAGTGGAAAATTAGGTACTTTACTTACAACTGCTGACAGCTTTTTTTTCCCTCCCTCTCTACTCTTCCCTCACCTGTTGCGGTTTGAAAAACAGTTCAATCCTCCTTTTGTTGGAAGTGCCTGGATAGAGACTGCAAGGGTCAGGACGAGAAAAAATGGACGTGTTAGAGGTCGCTGAGTGCAGCAGCCCCTTAGAGCCAGTTCCACCATCAGTGCGGCTGAGCAAGTGTTGCCAATAGGCAAATGCGTCCACATATTTACATATATGTGTCTGCGTGTGTATATATATATTTTCTGACTGCACTAAAAAAACAGGGTGGACAGACAAAATCTGTTCCCACCGCTGCATGCACTCCCTCTATATAGTAGTATGCATACACACAATGTCTGCATAATATATATCTGTACACACATATGTATATAATGTGTATATAATGCATAATGCCAGCCATATCTGGCATTAAACAGTCAGTATATCCCGTAGCTGTCCCCAGATTTCTTGATCTCAGTTTCTGTCCCCTGGACCTATCAAGCATGGAGGTTCACGGCCCCACTGCAGTTGCTGTTAGTCAGACTTCTTTTCATTAAACACACACACACACAGGAGCACTCCTGTAGCTGGTCCCAGATCCCATTAACAATTCAACTTAGCTTACCATTAACCTGAGATTTACCACTTCTTATTGCCCATAGCCATATGTATTGTTAGTAAATTAAAGGCAAGGTTTCTCAAAGTCAGAGACTGATGGTAAGAAACTTGCTGTCACGGTTTTTTTCAATAGGAGGTGGGTGCTAAACTGTTATTCCAAACCCTGTTTATCTACCGGTGTAGCTATGAAATTAACGGCTGTAAGTGTGGCGTGCTTGAGCATCCTATAGAATTAGGAAGGAAACTTCACAGAACTGATACATGTTTTATTCGCGATTAAAAATGCAAAGTACTGTATCGCTTAGCTGCACTGACCCACATGTGAGGGTCTGTACATGCAGCATGTTTTACGTATCCCTTTGTAGAAGGTGGAGGAGGAGGAACAGCTCAACTGGGTTAAGCACGGTAGATGGTATAGATAGGAGCTTCTGGCTACCCTGCTGCTCTTGCAGTTGATTAGCTGTTTTCAGTAATTATGCATTTCCATCAGGGGTGCAATGGTTATCACCTCTGGTAATGAGATTACTCCCATTTCATACAAGCGTAATGTTCTGCCAGTTCCCTTTTGGCACTTTACACGTTTCCTTGACTCGCGCTCTCAACACTTGCCGAGGTTGCTCACCGTATTCTCTCCTATGGACTCACCGAACTGTGCAAACAGGTTCCCCAGCATTTGTCAGTCTCGTGGAAGCAACCTATAGGCACACCAAGGTAGCCTCGCAGCACATACAGCAAAGAGCTTTGCAGTAACTGCAGTGAACTAGTTCAGTTTTTTGTTGTTGCTTTTTTTTTCCAAGTGGCTGCAGTAGACTGTCACGGAATGGGAATTTCATGTTTTTCACTTATACGAGGTGTCTCTCTAACCCATGACACAGCATCCAAAACCCCCCAAACATGGATTTGCATCCCATCCACCACAGAAGGAAAAACGGATAAGGCACTATCCTTTCATTACAATATTGAAAAACTTGCAAACTTTGCTGGATTCCCTAAATGCAGAGTATTCATTCCCAAAGCACCATTAAAAATCATTATTGCCAATTATAGGACCTAGAGAAGTGGATGCTGGTGTTGCATCTGACTTACACAAATAAATTGTCCGTTCTTCTG